>NW_021703767.1:97983634-98173395 GCF_005190385.1 Monodon monoceros | reverse complement strand
CACACACACCACACATACCACACACACATACCACAGCACACACACACATCACACACCACAAACACACACACACCACACACACACCACACACACAAACATACACACGCCATACACACACCACACACACACCACACCACACACACACACCCCACACACACGCCACACACACTACACACACACACACACACCAAACATACACACCACAGCACACACACACCACACACACACCATACACACACACCACACACACACCACACACACCACACACACAGAGTAACTAGGAGGTAAAGCTGGTTTTCTATTACGAAAAGAGTCTCAATCAAGAAAGCTATGTGGCAGCCAGCAAAGCACCCCATTAGCGAGCTCTCTGCATTTTACATCCTTTCCTCTCTTTTGGTAAAGATACATTTTTACCATGGAGCTGAGCAGCTAGCATGGGAAAATGCAGTGGATCATTCCTGAACTTCTTTCACAGAATTAGCCAAAATGAAATAGCATTCCAGAATTTGGTCTTACCAGGTGACAGCACCAGGATGAGAAAACGTACAGTACAGACTAATACATGGAAAACATGTATTAAAAACATAGGTGTACTACTTACTTGAGCACTAGGTACCTAGTTCCTGTGGCTTAACATCACATGGTATATTTCTTGTTCCTAGTAGAGTCCAGTATGGGAATCCCTGGTCAAGGGTGATGGGCAGAGAATAGAATGGTTGTGATCCATGTAATTATTCAGGAACCCAGGCTGATGGAGATTTGTCATGTTCCAGATGCCTTGTAAGGCTTTCCACGTCATCCTTGATGTTGATATGCAGCCAACAGAGTGAACAAAAGAGAAAGAAAAGTAGGCCAACTTGCTTCCTCACCACTGTAGCCAGAAGGGACACAACATTTCTGCTCATATGCCACCTGGTGAAGACAGGTCAAGTAGTCTACCAGGTTCAAGTTCAAGACAGATATGAAATGTAGTCTCTAGCTAGATACTGGGTCTGTATACACATGGTTTACTTTCCAGGTTATCACAGGCAACAGTTACCAAATAGTTCCACAGCTTAACAAACTCTGCTGCTTTCAGCCTGCTGTCTGTGTTCTTGTTGTTGCTGTCATTGTTTTTGCTGTCCAACTACAAATTACACCACATACTTTCCATACTTTACAAAAGCATCCCATTAAAGGTACCAAATTAACACCCACTATTGTCACTTACAACCTCTTAAATTTCAATGAAAATGTAACTCTTCCTCACATCAGTCCCAGGCCGGTAGGTATTCCTGATTGACTTTGGCCCCAGCAGCAGAGAGGATCTGGACACACGATGACAGAGGAACCCAGGCTAACAGAGCCTCTGTCATCTTCTAAATAGAGCTTCCAGGGTGTCCTTGAGCATTGGCATCTAGCTGGTACAGGAGAAGAGAGCAGTTAGAGAGGGACATTGATTTCTTAATCATTTGGGCTCACAAGTGACACACTCGCCTCCACTCAAATTCCACTAAGGAGAACTAATTACAAGGGCCCACTTAGATAAATGCAATGGTAGGAGAAATGAAGTCCTCAGCTAGGCTGCCACTGCCCAGCAACATCTCTGCACCTCAAAACCACGCTCAAAAGTCTTCACTAGATAGGGGTCTCTGCCACAATGGTAAAATTGTTTTATGTGCATTCTATTTTTAAAAATTAAATCTCAAATTTATGAAGAAACAACTGTATCATTTTTTATAACCTACATGAGAAAAGATCTGAAAAAGAGTTGATATATGTATATGTATAACTGAATCACTTTGCTGTACACCTGAAACTAAAACAACATTGTAAATCAACTATACTCCAATAAACTATTTCTTTAAAAAGAAACAACTGTAAATAGTTAAAGATAATGTCATGGATCAAAATTCTACTGAGAGATGCATCCTGGATTTTTGTTTTGCTTTATTTTATGAAAAAACACTGCTTATAGACAATATTGACTCAAAAGACATTATTCCAAATGTATCTTTGTTGAGAAGATTTACAAACATAGGACTTTGGGAAAAGGACTTAAATAGGATTTGTCCAACTTTTCACTGTACAGGTGAGGACATCGAAGTTCCAGAGAATTGAGGTGACAAGCCAAAAATATAACGTTAGGCAGTGAAAATATATATCATCTTTCATTTCCTTTATATTATATGCCATCAAGGTGGTGACTTGAGGCATCAAAAAGAGAAAGAAACTAGACTTTTGACCTCTTGAATTTTAGGCTTCAGATTTAGAGATGATCAAACAAGGAGCCAGAAAAAAAAGGAATGGCAGGAGGAAAAAATGCTCTGACAGGGCTTCCCTGGTGGCGCAGTGGTTGAGAGTCCGCCTGCCGATGCAGGGGACATGGGTTCGTGCCCCGGTCCGGGAAGATCCCACATGCCGCGGAGCGGCTGGGCCCGTGAGCCATGGCCGCTGAGCCTGCGCGTCCGGAGCCTGTGCTCCGCAATGGGAGAAGCCACAACCGCAAAAAAAAAAAAAAAAAAAGAATACAGACTTTGATATCTAAGACAGGAATCTGATATCTAAGCTATCTTAGATGGATTGTTCTACCATATCAATATTAATATCTTATGTAAGTTCACTACTTTTGATTCATATATACCCTATAAAAATACAGAAAGAACAAAAACATTTAATGCATAATTTCATTTATTTATAAATACAGATTAATAAAGGCACAGTTTAAAACAGAAAAAGATATATAGAAAATATTTGATGAGGTTTTGACAATCAACTATTTTCCATATTCTGAGGCTGTGATTTTCATTCACAGTGAATCCAAATCTCTTGCCTTCATCTTCTGGGTGTCAGGATTTGTCACCCTTCCCATAAACAAAATTGAATCTAGGAAAAGAAAAAAAACTTTCGGAATTTCTGGAGAAAAAAATGACAATAATATTTCTTAATATTTTAACAAATCATTGTCTTTTTTTCTCTATATGGTAAATAAGCAATGTCTAATAGCAAAACCCACTCCTTTGTCTAAAATAGATAATTATATCATTATTAATCATTTTCTGATAATTTATGAAGTAAATTAACACCCACAACAGCTTGTCATGGAAAATGCATTAGTCCTGTTTTTCATAAAGGAAAGCAAAAATAAAGTGACAGAGAGGTGTTCTTCTAAATATAGAGACTCAGTCAGGCAAACTTAGAATAATAAAATGGTCATGAGCATGGACGCATTTTAAATTTAAGGTATTAGCAGTCATCTCTTTATGCATGTAATATAAACCACTGGGGTTAAAAGTGCAGCTTCTCACATCTCTTCCTTCAGCTCTGAATCAAAGCTTACTGCTAAAGACAATATTTTCACATCTCTAGTGCTTTCAAATCCTCACCGGTGATATAGTATAAAGCATAAATGTAAACACGTAAACATCTATTTCCAGCCATTCTGTGTGTGCAAGTGAAAAGGAACTAAGAACTAGAGGACAAAACAGAAATAAGTATGTTAAAATGCATTCACCTTTCTTTTCAACTAGGGTAAGGGAAGTGGCTCTATGTCAAGCGTTGCCTTGAGTTATGTCCCTTAAAGTCATATGTAATAAAGGTTTATTTCAAAAGTGATAAAATAAAATTTTACATTTTAAAGCTTACATGTATTTGAAATAACAATGGCAGAAATGAAATAAAAAGGAAGAACACTTTTTCATTAACTCCTTACTGTTCAGTCCAAAGACAGACACAGTCTTAGAAGAGTCAATAACATGGAAATAGACATAATCTCTAGCAGATTTTTTCTTTTTATGATTATAATTAATACTTTGCCTCAAAATTCTCAGAATAATTCCCAAAACACAAGAAAACAAATACTCTATTTTTCAGATAGATAGAGATACATAAATAACTTCCTCAGGATGTATACTACATTTAGCCACAATAGGAATCAATAGTAACTCTTGTGTCTTTATAATTCTATGGCATTAAAGTGCTTATCAGAATTGCTTGCTTGGGGAATTTTTCAAGTAACTTTCATAGCAACTAACCTCATAAATTGAAGATAATAGTTTAAAGTTTTAAACACTGAGAAGTGTAGGACATTACATAAAAGCCATTTGTCCCAGCCTTTTTAATCTGTTTTTTTGACCAAGAGAACCACATTTTGAGTAGAGTCTTCATGCAATCACCAATCTACTCAGTACTAAATTGGACAGATTAGTGAAATCTTCCTTGACATAGTCACAGTGGACTCACAGGCAGGCTGAAGCAGAAATCATTGTTGTTTCCACATTTCTTTTCATGCCCACTTCTTAAAAAGTGTCCCTCATATTTAATCAATATAGTTATAAAACATCTCCATCAGATGGAAGCAGTTTTTACTTCATAATGTAAAAATACAATAACATAACCAAAGCTAATGACCTAGAGAAAAAGATTTCTTAGTGAATACCCTGCAGTCTGCTTCTCCCTTCAACCCACGACCTGAAAAAGTTATAAACACAACATTTTTTTATTATGTATGGAGTACTGTCAGTTTCAAAACCATGATTCACTACTTTCTGAGAAATGGCACATTTCATGTAGCATCTTTGAAAATTTTCTTCTGAAAGTCTCTAACGCTGGCCTATACCCTCAGCCTAAAAGAAGAAAAATTGTTTTTCATTTCCCTAGAAGTTTGGCTTGGTAAGAGGTTTGGATGAATATACTGAAATATATATGATAGGAAGTCAAATACTGATAGGAAAATACAAGTAATGTATGGATTTTGCATAAGAGGATTGTTTGACCAAAACAAAATTTAAAATTTAGGTAAAAATTGGTTGTACTAAATCTAAACTTATTCACCCTCATACTCCAGAAATTGTCAAATGAATATATTTTATATAAATCATTAAGCCATTTAGTAGTTTACTACACCATGCTAAATCACCAGCTTCGTTAATCCCAATGATTTCTTCAGTTCATTTGTGAGAGGAAAAATAAATAAATCACTGAATGTGTATTGTCTTAAGGTAATAACCCATTCTACATTTTATATGGCAACAATTTACAGCCTCCAATAAATGAGTGGCCATTCATTTTAAACAATACTTTCAGGGAGTAACCCTAGTTTAGAAAGTCTCATTACAATAGAGATCATAAAACAGTGGAAATAGGCATTAAGGGTCTGATAGTTAATTATTATCATAAATAAATAAATAAGTGAATTATTTTGGGTTTCGAATTTTCACTGCTGTTTAACTGATAGCTATTACATGTCCATAGTCATCAACTTGAAAAATAAAGAGTAAAACATCATTATGCTAAACACCATTATTTCCTAGGGCATTGATGCCCAATGAGCTTCATTTCTTTCTGTTCTCCATACTCAATAGTTACACACTGATGGCAAGAAGTTAGAGTTACCCTAAGGTTAAAGATGTATAGATCAAATGACATACTCAGAATATCTCTTAACACTGACATCCACTACTAGAATTGAAGTTGTGTTAATACAGTCTCAGCAAATCTGAAACTGTCCCATTGTTTCCAAGATACAACTTTCAGAAAGGTCGTTCAGCATTAGTTTCATGGAACTTAAAAAAAGTGACTGATATATCCCCTAGGGAACCAATAATATCAGTATTGCTAGTTAATCTAACAGATTCAGATTCTGAAATTAACTCTGTCTCTTCTCCACGTAAAACAATTTATATAGAGAAAATTTCCATTTTTCTTCCTTCATTTATTCAGTCGTTCACTTATTTACATTTATTGATGTATTCACAATGAACACTATGTGCCAGGCAGTGTCACAGGTTTCATATATTCTTTTATTTAACTCTGTGAGATAAGTACTAATATTATGTTCAGATAGGAGGTGGGGAAAATAAGGTTTAGAAAGTATGTGACTTGTCTTACAACTATTAGTTCATTAAGCTGGGACTTGAACCCCAAGTCCAAACCTTCAATCTCTAGGAGCACTGATATTAAGTGCAAGGCACTTTGCCAAATACTGGGCTGGATAAAGAAATGAATAAGATATAATCTCTTTTCCCCTGGTTTAGAGTCCTCACATGGGGTTATGACTCCTGAGAAGTCCTAAATATACACTTAAAGAAAGTTTCCTCACTGTATCCACATTTCTGGCCTCTCTTTCTCATAAGAGAAATTGCAAAAACATCTACTCAGACAATCTACATTAACGTTGCCATTGTGTCTAACGCCAGTCCAATCGACTACTACCCCTACCTTTTGTGCCCCTACCTTTTGTTCATTATCTTTCACACTTGCCCAAATTGGAGATTTGGAATAATATTTGACTCCTCCATCCCACTCAGAGCCTATAGCTAGTCACTTATTCTTTTGGAATCTACCTAGGAAACCTTTCACAGCTGTGCAACTTCCAACTTCCACTCCCATTGTGGCATCATTGAAAGAAAAGTTGACTTCTGAAACAAAAATGTCTTATTCTCACTACGCCACTTTTCAGTTGTATGACCTTAGACAAACTACACAACCTCTCTCTGAGCATCTATGTCTCTATTCATCAAATACCTAACTTATTGGAATGGTGTTAGCTGTGGAGATTGGTATTTAAAATCACTAGCACGTATAGTAACTATCTCGGCAGCTATTACTACTATTGCTCTATTTTAGGTCACTGTCATCTCTTAACACACAATGCCTGGTACAAAGCAAGCACTCAAGAAACAGACACTAAAAACATTTTGAAAAAAATTAAAATAAATTCAATAAATTGAAATAACAAATGATCTCAGATGTATAGACTGAGATTAGCATCTAGAACTAAGTCTATTTAACTTAAGCAGTTCCTCCAGGGAATTCTCAAAAAGGTACCTGTTGGGTTATTCTTCATAATAAACAGAAACGGATGGTTTGCTATAAACTGGTTTCGAGGCAGACTCATGATCGCAGGGACGTGTATGCCTATGAAATAGAGACAACAGTTATTTAGATGTGCACATTAAAAGATCAGTAAAGAAAATATATCCATAATATCCATACTATTTTTTGTAGACAGAAAAGGTCATTTTGTTTGAGAAATTAACATGTGGGAAAAAAACCATTTTCTAAATACAAAGAAATTTGGAATAAATGTAAAAATCAAAGATCAGAAGAATAAATATTGGATTACTCACTGAATAATTCTAACTTCACATTTATGCTCAATGAAGAAGAAAACCAAAACTTGCTTCAATTTAGTGAAAGCAGTTGAAAATTTCATCTGTTAAGCAGTAACTTTCTGCTCACTTTTTATTTGTGTTATATGATTTATCTCATAATTTTTCAACTCCTAATTCCTATCCAGGTATGTTTGTACTTTATTTCTATTCTCCAGGCTTGTAGTAATCACATCTGACTTCAAATTTATTTTTTTTAACTTTTCCAAAATTATTCTGTGAGCTCAGAACTTTTAGGATTTGTGCTGTGAATGTGTATGGGATTTTTATTATGATATTAGAAGTTTGCTGCCTTGACAATTATTTACTGTAATAATTTGTATCATGCCTCTCCATTGTGGCATTTATCAATATTTCAGAGTGGATAAATTTAAATGGCTGGATTGTTTTTCTTTCTAGATTAAGTATTTCTGCACTCAATTCAGATGTTTTATTTACCAGTAATGTAGTAATTTTGTGTATTTTTTTCAGACCTATGAAAATCATTTTTAAAATGCAACACGTGATCAGAATTGAAAAACAAATGTAGAGAAGGAAAAAACTATTCCTCTACACTTTTTGTTTGTAACTGGGGTGTGCAAATTAAACTGACAAAAGACAGATTAACAAAATCAATGGTTTTATTTTGTCTCCACACAGGAGCTTCACAGAAAAGAAGTGAATACCCAAAGAAGGGGTTATATCATTTTAACAAAAAGTGGTAAATTGTGGAGAAGTGACTACACAAAGGAAAAGGGGTTTGAGTGTCTAGGGGTGGTAAATTGTGGGAAGGTAAATGTATGGGGAAAATTAATGGTATATAAGGATTATTTAGTAAGGGTTTCTTATGCAGACTCATATCAGTGCCCACTTTCATCTCCTATGCCAAAGGTTCCTTCTCTTGGCATGGAAGACAAGAAGGGAGATACCTCCACAAGGGAAATCTATGCCCTGATTTTAGACATGTAGGAGGAGGGTAGAGAGCTCTTTTTGTATCTGCTGTTTCTCAACTGCCTTCAGCTCAAAATAACTCTTCTGCAAAAATGGCATATTTGGGGGTGGCGTATTCTGATCCCCTGCACAATCCAAAATAACCTTAGTAATACTAAACGCATGGCATCCTTCTACCTGAAATATCAGGGCTATGGTAACCAAATTACCAGTGAATATAGACTCATGTCTGAATTAATGAGATAATACAGAAAAGCATAGTCAGGATCACGCCCATTCTCATTTGGGTGAATACTTGAGTTCTTCTGTTCCTGAGCATCCATTGAGTAGATGCCTGAAAGCCAAAATACTCACACTAACTATTTAAGTGTGATACATCAGGGTCACTGCTGATCCCTTGATGATTGTTACATCCTCTTAGAGAGCTCTACACTTAAAACAAGAGGCATCAGGTGATAGCAGAAAGAGTTCTGAACTTGAAGTCAGGGAACCTGATTTCAGTCCAAACCCTACTGTCTATTATTAGCATGACCTTAGGCAGACCACGTCACACGTGTGCCTGTTTCTTCACTGACATAATGAGAGGTTCAGACAATGATCTATAAGGACTCTTCCAATTCTGTGTAAAAGCAAGTGGAAAATTTGTCTACGTGAACTAGCAACTTCATCCCAAAGCCACCTTTGATTTCTCCAAGGATTGTAATAGCTCATCCCCTCCAATCTAAGTTCCTTGAGCACAGTAATGCAAAGTCCTTCAGGAGATGACAAAACAGTAGTGGGAGTCCAGTGTGCCCCACCCAGATGTCAAAATTCATCGCCATTACATAGCATTATAAATTAATCAAGAAATTAATAATGTGGATATAAATTTATCAATATGACTATTTAAAGGATGCATATCTTTTACATACAGGTTAAAGTCGTGGTCTGAAGAATTAAAATAGACTTATGAGGAATTCATTAAAGTTGCCCTTCCATTTCTAATTGAATTTAAGGCTTTTCTCCAATTATTTTTTGAGTATTACTTTTACGCAGCACAGATACTATTCAAAATGTTCAAGGAAATATATCATTTGTTCAAGGAAGTATATCATAGAAGTGGTTCTCAAGCTGTAATATGCACACAAGTCACCAAGAGACCTCGGAAAATGCTGATGCTGGATTAGTAGGTCTGGAGTTGAGCCTGAGGTTCTGCATTTCTAACTAGTTCCCAAGGGGCACTGATGCTGCTGGTCTATGCATTACACTCGCAGTTGCAAGGATAGGCTCCAAGTCACTGGAGAGCAGTGTTTCTCAACCTGGGATTCACATTGTTATCACTTAGGGAAAGGTAAGAAAATACTGAAGGCTGAATCTCATCCGCAGAGATACCGATCTAATTATTTTGGGGCGCGGTCTGGGCACAGAATTTTTAAAAGCTTTTCAGCTGACTCTAATGTGCAGCTAAGTTCGAGAGCCATTGCCATAGAGATAACAAAAGTCACATTAGAAAAGTAGGGACTAAGAGTGCAAAGGAAGAATGAAATTAATACAATTTCTTACGAGTGAACATTCCTGAACAATCATGATTTCAGGTTTGAGCCTACAGTTTTCTCCACGGGTCCTATCTGCTAATGGGCAGGTAATCCAATTGACCAATAAGTAGATATCAGTAGATGAGCCTCAACTCGTAATCAAGTCCCTTCCCTTTTCTTTTGCCTTAAGCTCCAGCCGCACAGATGCATAAATAGCTTCTATAGCCATTTTTCCCTTCCTTCAGTGTACTGGACAGCAGGAGGAGAAAAGGAGATCAGAGGACCACAAAGTGGCAGCATCCTCACGCTCATTTCCTCCAGTCCTTCCTCATGGCTTGCTGTGACATCATTTGTCCTACCGGTTGATGTTGCAGCTTCACTGCCATCTTCGTTTATCTCAAAGAAAACTTGTTGCATGACTTGGGAAACATACACCTCAGAGGAATCTGTAGGAAAATATGAAAGTGCATTGAAGGGTTAAAACTCAGGGCTATTACTTATTGGATCCCAGGTGAATTACATTTTCAAATGAACAAAGAAAAGGAAAAAATTCCAAACTCTTTCCAAGTTAGTTAATTTGCTAGAGATAAATGTGGTTTAGGTTTAGCTCTTGCAGAGATGATGTAGAGAAGATATGGAGAGACCAAGTTTAGCTCAGATATAAAAGATAAAGATAGAAGGCGATAAGCCTCAAATCAAGTACCCCACTAAGTGAAATATTTGAATGGACAAAGGGTTTTGCCTGCCTTAGTCATGGTCTACAGGCAAGATGAAAAAGGCTTTACAGATTTGAATTAATCCCACCCTATGTCTTCGACCTCAAAGCCAACTTGCCTTTTAAATTCCATATTGGGTTTTGATCTGAGTTTAGAACAAAATTTACTTTCCTTCAAGACTGATGAGGCGATAAAAGTCTAAAGAGCTTTTGTGTCATCTGTTACAAAATAGCTTCAGAGCTATGCTTTAAAACCTGTCAAATTTCTAGTGTAACATAGCGTCTTAATAACGTTTTGTTCTGCAGTGGAAACAAGCTGAGAGAGAAGGCCCCTCTCCTCCCCTTGGTGGAACTGATGTATGTGTGAAGCGTTTCTGGTATAGTGACCTGTGAAGAGTCTCCTTGAGAAGGGGGAGTGAAACCATGAGTTCAGAAGCCACCCGCCAGCCCCCTGTGTCCAGACCAGATAGATCTGACAGTGTTCCTCAGAGAGACAACGGAAAGGTGGTCGTGAGTTCAGTGGTGGCGAAAGGGTGAGGAAAGGAAGGCAAGCCTTGAAACTTGAAGAGAAAGGAGCTTTGTCCCTCATGAGAGAGAAAGCTGATGTGATGCAGGTGGACTCCACCAAGACGACCGAATTTAGAAGGATTCATGAAGAAATAATTTAGTCAAGGGGAACCAGCTCTGACAGCTTACAGAAAAGTAAATCCCCTCAGGCAAGACAGAGGTCATCAAAGGGTTATTTGCATAAAAATTGGCTTCCTAAAAATAACTCCAAACTGCTTGTAATGACTCTCTCTGGGCCCCTGATTACCTCTCATCCTCATCTACTACCCTCCTCTCCGGGTCCAGTAGCTCCAGCTACAAGGTCAAGCATCAAGACTTTAGCCCCACCTCTCCGTCTGCTTAAAATCCCTTTTCCCAGAACTTTCCCTGATTGGCTCCCTTGTTACTTAGGTCTCAGCAAAATGACACTTCCTCAAAGCAATTGTCCCTTCTCACCATGTCTAATTCTGCTCTTATCTGATCTAAATCTCTTTATCCCATGACTCTATTTTAGTTAATCCATAGCATCTATCACCTCACCATTTAATTAATTAATTACGTGTTAATTGTCCATCTGCCCTAACAGTTGTAAACTTCATTAGAAGAGGGAATGTGTAGATTTTATTCAACTCTAGAAAACTGCCTGGCACATAGTTGGCTTTCAATAAATACTTACCAAATAAATAAATCAATGGATAAGGCTATGTCTAGTGATAGAAACATGTAAGATGGAGAAAAGGGGGCATCCACATCATTAGTGTGGGTTAACTAAAATGCAGGAGTGTGGCTTTTTAAGGTCATGCAAATAAGCATGTTCTTTTCCCACAACTGCCTGGAATATGATGGGATTCACATATAGAGCACAGAGTAGATGGCCAAGGGGCTCATGCAAAGAATGAAGACCGAAAAGCAGGTTGGGGTGGAGTGGAGAATTTCACGCATGCGGTTTAGCACTGGCACCAGACCAAGTGACTCCCTGGCCATTAGACTGAGCAATTTGGTCTTCTGTATTCCATCTTACAAAGAGGGGGCCCGGTCTTGGAAAAAGAACAGGACTTGGGAGATGATAGATTAGAACAAGGGATCTGAACTTCATAAACTCACTGGTTTCTACATCTTTGCAATAATTCTTTCCCTTAATTTCCTATGAAAATTCCAAGTATGTCTTTGTCAAGTTAAGAGGACAAGAAACTTTCAATAGCTTTGCTAGAAGATGTGCAAGTAAATATTAATGTGCCATTTACTCACTTTTTTTTTGTATTTAACATTTACTGAGTGTCCACTATATAATAGATGTTGAACAAGATGATTTACATATATTTTTTTCCACCACTATGAGATATTATCTCATTTAATAGATTAGAAAGTTGAAGTTCAGAAAGGTTAAATATTTTACCAAAGGTGACACAAGAAGTAATAACAGTTAGAAGTCAAATATTCATCATAAAGTTTCCAAAATAACTCTTTTGAAAACATTTCATTCAAAACTTGTGAATGACATGAGTATAAGATAGTGTCTCTTTTGTGTAACTATCACAGAGCACTAGCATTGGACTGGTTCACAGTAGCCTTTAGCAAATGTTTATTGTCTACTTACAAATGGTAAGTAGGGATGGCAGGGAATTAATTCACTATTCTCCTGAAGACCAGAAATAGTGCCAGTCTTGACTGTGGTTGTTCTATTTCAGGCAATAAGACAGAACCAAAGAATCAAAGTAGTTAAAACAACTCAAATAGGCAACTCAGAGCAAAATATGTTGGACATTTATTCTTTTCTGTTCAGGGTTATTCTCTTGCACAAATTCTTTTATAAAGCATTTTGGAGGTATTTTCTTGATAAATCTTCTTGTAAAAGGAGATTTTATAGAAGTCACAAATTTCTGGGAATTTGCAGAGTGAGTGGCTGTTTGAAAGTCTGAGATATAGCAAGTGAGCTTCCGAAGGCCAGAAAGAAATCTAAGAGGAAGAGGTGTTTAAAAAATGGCTTGGTTTATTTCAAGTTGGTGAGGTGTCTGCATTCCAGGACACACTTAGATAGCATCCTGTTGCAGTATTTAATTTTGACTGTCTCATTCCTGATGCTGATGAAATTGTCAGAGAAGTCAGATCTATCTGGCAGTGTGAGAACAGCAGCTAAATCATGCGTGAAGGTGATAATGAACAGCTATGTCACCTGTGTACCCCACCCACTTCCTCTGCCAGGAAAATTCATTCATTCTATTCATTTACTCACATAATTGATGAGTGCATAAATTAATGAATACTTCTCCAAAGCCCAAGTTTTATATAGGAATACACAATAATGCTGGGTTATGATATCCAACCCCATCAGACAGACAAGCCTGTATCATTAGGACTGTTGTGGTTTTTTTTTTAATATATAAAACAGAAGACTGAATTTAAAAAAGGGTAGATAACTTAGGACAAATTGGCCCTCTTCATCCATTTTTTTTCTCTTTAGTTATTTTTGAACTAGTGGGTACTGCCAGGATGAGAAAAATTAAAGACTGTCTTGGGCTTTGTTGTATAAGTAAGTGTCTTAACTGTACACAATTTCCCAGATGCCAGTTAGCATAAAAGCTCCATCTCCTCAGATATGTTGTCAGTCTCAAGCTAAATCTACAAACTGCAGCATTACAATTTCTAGATTGTGTTCATCATCCAGCAGCTTGTGGATGCCTATTTCATGGCCTCTAATATTACCGAATTAACATTTGCTAATTGGTTTATAAAAGTTTTATTAGCTCTGCTTAGATGAGAGCCTCAAAGTTGTAATTCCCATTACTCAGATAAGGAAATCCAAACAGGGCTGGAATAAAAGTCCATATAATACTTTTCCTACACAGTCTCACTGTAAGCGTGGTTAGAAGTTATCTAACATTCTATAATGCTGTCTGACTTTCATTAAGCAAAACTACTTAAGTGCAAAATAGAGTGCTTGTTTACAGACAGCTTGACATGACTATGACGTTTATTCTCTGCGTATGTATCTTCTGGGGCCAAATGCTCTCTCAGTTTTAAGATCAGTCAGTTAACATCATTACTAAGAAAACATATTTACATGATAATATAAGAATAATTTTCCATATTACCTGTTATTCCAGAAAGGTCACAGCCAGCACTAAATATCTCAGTTATATTCAATGAATACAAAGCTTCTTTGAAGTCTAATTTTTGCTCTACTTTAAATCTGTCATAAAAAATGAAGAGGAAAATTTTTGAAACACTGTACACATTTTCTACCAAAATGATTTTTATAAAATGGATGACTTGGAAGAGATTTTATTGTGAAATATTTTGTTTTCATTATCCCAGTTACGTTTCCTCACTTTTCACACCATTTTTCCCCAGCTCCACTGAGCAGTTCTGAGTTGCTAATAACTTGTTTCCCAGATAAATGGTTGGCTGGGAAGGGAGAAGCAAATACTCTATTTTTTGAAGTAACACCTAACAAAACAGGGTGAATTCTAGCTAAGTTTTCAATTATTTGCTTCTTCGCTAGAAATGTAAAGCTTCCCTCCAGCAACTATACACACTCAGATTTTTCACAGCATCAAAGATGGTTCCTGGCAGGCATCCAAGACTATGAGCCGGAAACAGAAGCCAACGGTCCTCAGAGAAGATTGTTGGTTACTGAGGTACAGAGAGGGGGCATTAGAAACCTATGAGCCTTCTCATCCATTGTCACAGTTGATGTGACTTCCTTCAGTTTACAGACACACCTAACATCTTCCCCCAAAGCCCTGTATTTTACAGGTAAAAGATTGAAAGGGAACTAAATTCCTTTCCAATAAAGTAAAAATTATAGGAAAAAAAAAAAAGCTGGCCAACACTTCTAATTCAGGGCCCTAAGTTAGGACTCCAGATTCTACGCAAGTCTCCAAGCCTCCATTTGCCTGAAGAGGGAGCTTCACCAAAGAATCTCAAAGATTCTCTCAGGTACTGATCTTCTATGATTCCAAGTCAACAGCAATCAGTGACCCTCACTTTCCCATTTCAATAAAAAGGGGGGCGGGGGGGGCGGAAAGAAGCTAGTACTTACTGGCTTTAGAGATGCTAAAAGAACCATTTACATTTTACAACCAGGTTGGAGAATTTGTTTCTGAAAGAAAAGAGTCTAAAGTCCTCCAACAGGGGGCTACGTATATTTCCTGCCTCAGGGAAATCCCAGGACAGCTCCTGCCCAAGGAGCTGTGTCTGTGCCCTAGCTGGGTCTTTGCCCCCGTGCTCTCTGGTTTGGATGCAGACACGATTGCCCAAGCACAGGATCCTTGCTTAGCTAACAGGTAGGCCCACATCTGGGGCTAGAAATTAGCTTGTGCAATCAGTCTAATTAGATCATTGTTTTAATTGCCAAATACTGAACAAGCTTCTTAATTATAGTTCTTCCAAACAAGGAACATGCTGTGGCAAAAATTTACTGGCCCTAAATTATTTCTTGGTAAAATATTATGCCCTTTTGGAAGATGTTTATTCATTCAGAACCCTAGCTAACTGGAGATGGGCACAACTCAACATGCACATTAAAACCTACTGATAATGAAAATAACTTGTTTTATGCCAATCATTTTCAACTTCTTCCTTTTAACTTCCTGCTAAGAAAGATAATATGCAGCATGATGGCTTTGAGGCTTTGGGGTTGTTCTTTTTTTCTATTTTCATTACCACACTTTTTTTATACTGAATGGAGTATGGGCTTCTAAAAGGTTGAGGAACAATGCTCTAGTCCACCCATAATTTGGCTATTTTTAGTATAATAGTGCAATGATTTTGGGATAATGACAAGAATACTGCAAGACTTATTACAACCTCTAATAAGGTCTAATCATACCAGAGAGTCATTTAAGTAACAGTCTTTCTCATAACATAGTCCAATGAAACCTACAGTGATAGAAACCCATTCAACCATTTAATAAAAGTATAATCTATGGCCGATTTCTAATTAGCCATAATTATTGGAGCCATGAATAGCCAGGTGTGAAGTATGCAGGTCCCTTCCCAGTCAGAGCTAATGTGCTAACTTCCACTGCCTTCTAATCTAAATATAATCCAAAATCGTAATCTCGATCAATACAATATGTGTAGTGTTAATTGTGTCCCTCTTCCAAATTTTGTGGATCTTAATATTTTTTCTAGATGTGGTTCATTTCCTCTTTTCCTTGACTCTCCTCTAAAATTGTCAAAAAAAAATACAGATAAAGGTAAAAGAATGAGTAGCAAAAGGACTGGATAGACGATGACCAACCAATCATGAAATGAATGTTGTAGCATATGTAAACATTACCTGCCTCCTTAAAAGGTAGCAGTTTACTGCCACAGGCTACCATTGTGCTTAAAATGGTCTCACACAGGTTAAAGCTGCAGAAAACGAAGGAACACAATTCCGAATTTCTTTTTTTTTTTTTTTTTGGCGGTACGCGGGCCTGTCACTGTTGTGGCCTCTCCCGTTGCGGAGCACAGGCTCCGGACGCGCAGGCTCAGCAGCCATGGCTCACGGGCCCAGTAGCTCCGCGACATGTGGGATCTTCCCAGACCGGGGCACGAACCCGCGTCCCCTGCACCGGCAGGCGGACTCTCTACCACTGCGCCACCAGGGAAGCCCCAATTCAGAATTTCTGTTTGAAGAAGGAGTCACTCCTGGTCTGCAGGCCCTACTGTGGATTGGTGTTGTCCCTTTCTTCTCCTTTATACCCAGGACTCTTGTTTAATGACAAAATGTCTTCAACTGATTTCCCTCAAGGTTCCTGTCCTTATTGTTTGGAATTCCACTTTTGATACAGTGGGCTTGAGTCATCTTTGGAAGGTTCAGGCTTAGAAACAACCAAGTCTTAGGGCTGCCCACAAGGATAAAAATATAACACAATCCTTGACAGTGGTGGACTTGGACTATTATGTGAGTACATAGTAGTTTCTGGCCACTTGTGTGTGTGTGTGTGTGTGTGTGTGTGTGTGTGTGTGAAATATTCCATTGGCCTCAAGGGCTGAATTAAAAATGCTTTCTGTCACATAGGAAACATATCTGGACAATGCTTAATGTAAACTTGGACTCCAATTTGTATCAGTGTTTGATAGGCTAAAGTGAAAGAACATTTAGAATCATCATTGCAGCTGGTCATGACTTATCTATTCTCACACCCAGCCTCATTTTCCCTGAGGTCACTTTCTCTCACCCACACACAGTTCACATTCACACACTTAGAGATCCAAAGCTGTCTGTTTGGGATTGACGTATATACACTACTATGCATGAAGTAGTTGGCTGGTGAGTGCCTACTGTATAGCACAGGGGGAAAAAAAAAGGTACAATCTGTTTGCAGGACATATATTAAGTTAACCTGAAAAATGCATTCAAATATACATTAGGTGCAGACAAACACTGTTTGATTCCACTTATACGAGGTACCTAGAATAGTCAAATTCACAGAGTCAGAAAGTACACTGGTCGATGCCAGGGGGTGGGGTGGGGGGGGCGGGGGGGGAGGGGGAATGGGGAGTTAGTGTTTAAAGGGGACAGAGTTTCAGTTTAGGAAGGTGAAAAATTTGGGAGATGGATGATGGTGAGAGTTGCACAGCAATGTGAATGTACTTCGAGCCGCTGAACTGTGCAGTTAGATATGGTTAAAATAGTATGTTTTATATTATGTGACTTTTACCACAATAGAAAAACATTTAAAAATAAAATAAAATAAAAGAGTAGTATTTTGAAATACAAATAGTTACAGCAGCTAATAATAGTAATTAGCTACCATTACTGACTGCTTGGAACTATACTAAGTTTTTTGCATATATTATATCATTTAATCCTTTAAATGACATTACGAGGTACAGAGTAGTATTATCGATTTGCAGATGTGGACGCTGAGGGTGGGAAAATTTAACTTTCCCAAGGCTAAATAGCTACTCAGAGGTGGAGCTGGGATTTAAACCCAGAACTGTCAGACTCTAAGATCATGTTCTTCACCACTGTACATACCCCTTCTGAGTGTGTCTCAATAATTGTGCAAAACAGCACTCACAGTCAGCAGAGAACTTCCCAGAGATGCTTCCTTGTAGGAGCAGATGGCTTTGCTCAGTGGGATCCACCAACTTGCTAATTACATTGCATACAACGCCCTGAGGTTAAGCAGGGGTACTGGTCAAAGAAAAGAACAAAGCCCACCAAAGACAAAGGCCCCTGAGCTAACCAACCACCAATTCCCAAGGGAATCCTACTTCTTATTCAGTCCCACCCCCCTGCCTAGAAATGAGCTGGTCTCTGGGGGAATCTCTTAGAACTAGATTTCCTGGGATTATTCCAAACATCCTAAGCACTTCTCTCTTCCCTTTCAGATGTTGAGGTCGGATAGCATCGGCTAATCCAGTGCCAGAACCTCTAAATCACATGGGATCGTGCAGGAGAGAGACATCAGGTAGACATCAGACCCACCCCTCACCACCACCACACACAGACAGGGCCATGTTCTGAGTCTGCGGATGAAGAATTGCACCCAGAAAATGGCAATGGGGCCCCCCAGGACTTTGCGCAATCTTTAGATTGCATTATTTGGTCAAGTGAACCCAGTACCTTAGTAGGTTTACATTTTCTACACCTCAGCAGCTATCTAGAAAAGCAAGTTCCTAACTCATTCCCATGTATTATCTTTTCTATTTGGCAGGCAAGCAGGGAGGAGAAAGAAATAGAAAATATAGAAAAGGAAAAACAAAATGTTCATAATGCCATAACCCTATTACAACTAATGTTAACATTTTGGTAAATTTCCTTTGTTTCTTTCTGTAGATTTGTTTCTTTACATAGCTGTAATCATTGTAAAAATTTTTTAATCCAGTTTTCTTTCTATTAAAATATACCATAATTTTTTCTCATTATCACAGCCTCCATATCTATCATTGTTATTGGCTAGGTTACATTCTACCACACTTTTCTTAAAATTCGTTTACCGTTGAACTTTTACATTATTTCTGTATTTTTTCAAAATAAACAATGCTGTGATAAAAAAAAAATCTTTGGTGCCTGGAATTTGTTTGGAAAAGGTGGTACAACTGCCAACTAATGTTTCTGCTTCCATATAACTGAAGATTTGATTTCACCTTTTAAGGCAAGTTCTTCATTTGTTTGGGAAAAGCAACGTAGTGAGCTTTTTTAATGCAAATAGAACCCCTGGGATGGAGATGGAAAAGTTTGAGATGATGAGAGTGGAATCTGTTCTACCCCATATGAAGACGCTGTTTTCACTAAGGGTTGAAATCTACTGTTATAGATTCCTATTACGACTAGGAATCTGGCCTTAGAGGGGATGGAAGAAAATCTGCGTTACCTTCATTTTATGCTAGGAAAAGTTGGAGGACTCTGGATGCTGGGTAGGATGGAGATGGGAAAGACACCCCTTTTGGGTGAGTGGGCCCTGGCACCATGACAATGGCAGGCTAAGGATAATAATGGACAGGGGAAGACTCCCTGGTACAAGAAATGACCTACATTCCAGGAATATTCATCCCTGAAACCTGGTTTTAAATTTCTTTTCACCTTGTAAGCCCTTTTTATTATTAGATTTCAGTAAAGTTTGGTTAAACATTGAAGTTGCTCTTACTTGTAGTAGCTTGCCAAGGGCTACCTTAACAAATTACCACAAACTATATGGCTTAAATAACAGAAATGTATTGTCTCACAGTTCTGGAGTTTAGAAGTCCAAAATCAAGGTGTCTGCAGCATTGGTTCCCTCTGAGAGCTGTGAGGGAAAGATCTGTTCCAGGCCTCTCCCCTTGGCTTGTAGATGGCCATCTTCTCCCTATGTCTCTTCACATCGTCTTCCCTCCCTGTGTATCTTTGTATCCAAATTCCTCCTTTTTATCAGGACTCCATCCATACTGGATTAGGGCCACTCTAATGACTTCTCTTTAACTTGATTACCTCTACAAAGACTCTATCTCCAAATAAGGCCACATTCTGAGGTAGTGGGAGTTAGCATTTCAACATACAAATTTGGAGAGCTCTTAATTCAACACATAGTTGTTCCTGGGCAAATTAAAAGCAAAGTCCATGTCCACACTATGGGAGAAGTTGTATGAGAAGTGTGGCTACAGTTTGGAGTGGCTGATAACAGGGCCAAGCAGTTTGGAAAAGCTGTCCAGACTACAGTAGTCTAGGCAGATTTGTGGACTGTGAACCATTCCTGTTGGGATTCCTAAAATGTTGGAGAAGGGAATTCTGAAAAAAGCCTGTATTTCCTATTGTCAATTCAGTTTTGAACTTATACATTATTATCTAGGCATTTGTTATCTAGGCTAATGAAGATGAAGATACCTTAGTTATAGGTACCATTATCCCCATTTTGTACTAATAAAACCACAACTCAGGACATTAAGTGACTCTCCTAGGACCCCACTACTAGTACATAGCACAGACAGTTCTCAAACTCAGGGGTATTTTTGTTTGTGACCCCAAATATTAATCTTTCCAAAGGGAAAAGAGAGAGAGAAGTAAATTTGAAAGTAACCAATTCCAAAAATGATTATTTCTATGATCAATAGGCAAACTATCTATCACATACACCATTATATCCCTGGTGTTTGGCACATAGTAGGAGCTAAAAGAAATACTCTTTGAAAGACTGAATAACATCCAAGTATAGATTTACAGATGGTAGAGAACTGGAAGAGAGATTGGAAAGAGAGAGTCGATATTAGAGACATGAATAGTAAGGAACAAATAAAAGAGAGAAGAAGAGGAAATTTCTGAAAATGAAAGTCTGGTAAATATTATCTGGGGACAGAAGGAAAAAAGGTATAAGTCAGGGAGAGGAAAATTTCACAGAAAGAGAGAAAAATAAATAGAAGTAAGTAATGCCATAGGGGTTAAAGAAAGAAGGGTTTTCAAGAAAAAGGGGATGATTAAAAATATTTGGATCCAGAGCCCAGAGTCCGGGTGAGGGAATCATAGGATACCTCTTTCTCCAGGATATCAAGGAAGACAGAGGAAGAGAAGTTTAGCAAAAATGTACACAATTTTTGACGTGAAGGGTAGAGAGGTGAGTTTGCATGCTAATATGTTTTCTTTAAGGAACAGGTAGTTGAGACATATATTGAGAGTAAGAGAATCAACATGAAGCAGTGCCTGGAGAGCAGAGGTAAAGTCTTGGTGAGGTGTTAGAAGAGAAAGTTCTCTGAAGCGAAAGACTACTAAGCTCCAGCCTCAGGGAGACCAGAGTAACTGATTTGGAGAATTTTGCTTAACAAAATCAGTAGCTGGGAAGCAGGAGTACCTTGTTGAGGAGAGAACTACAGAAGGACAAAGACAAGGTGACAGAAATATTGAAAACGTTTGGTGAGAGTACAATTGAAATAACTGGCTGGATCCCGGCTAAGTGGGAAAGTAAGGAAAAGTCAAGAGGGTGGAGAGGTGGAGGGCCAGGAAGGCCTTGATGAGTGTTTCAAGAAAAGTTTAGAAATGAAGGGACAGAAAATAATCTATTAGACATCTGTCTCTTTTTAGAAGTTCAGGTAGAGTGTGATTTATTTGGGCACCTCTTACTCTCTGAAGTTTCTCCTGTCTCCAGGAACCATGATATCAAAAAATTAGTGTTTATAATTATGGCTTCCTGAGATACACCTTTGTGATTTCCATTTTGTATTAACTATCTGAAATGACCCCAATATTTCATAATAGCTATAAACGGAAAGTAACTTTTTAAATTGTGTAAAAATTAAAAATTTTTAAATATTTATATAAATATATATACCCCAATAATAAAAAATGACCCTAGGATTTATATTTTATATTTTAATGACTCTTACAGCACT
This sequence comes from Monodon monoceros, assembly GCF_005190385.1. Classification (NCBI taxonomy): domain Eukaryota; kingdom Metazoa; phylum Chordata; class Mammalia; order Artiodactyla; family Monodontidae; genus Monodon; species Monodon monoceros. Next base: position 98,151,742 of record NW_021703767.1, on the reverse strand, counting down.
ATCTGTCAAAGGCACTTTTACATATCTTTTAATTGTAGAGTATCGCAAGAGTCTTGGGGATTATATTTTCCTTAAACACAATAGAAGACAAAATATTTTAAATTCCAATCAGGAAAAAAAAGTTAGAGAAAGATACGTTTGTATAATAAAAAGAATAATAATCCCCTTTAATCCCAGCATTCTGTTTTGAAGACTTACATTTCTTCGTCTCTTTCAGAGAATATTGAGTACTTAAATTCCATCCTTGTCATGGCAAAGCAATGCTGGCAATGTTCAGACCTGCCTTTGTAACCATAAAGTAGAGTAACAATTCCAAACGGGTTCTTTTCTTTTTATGTTTGTCAATAGCCTTTTAGAGCATTGGTTATCTTTCAACCAGCTACTCAAGTCCCTCTATAAGTGAAAACATAAGAACAAGAATGATAAAATGACATTACCAACCTAGGGAGGCTTATTTCCACTTCCTCTTCTTGCATCTCAGAGAACCACTGCAGGATTTGATGAGCAGTAATTAGCTTTTCCATTTCTTCTATGTTCACATCTTCTGCAGGAAGTATGATAATTAAACTAAACTCATCACCTTTGTAAGGTAATTCTAAAACCTGGTAGTTCATGGAGGACTCAGAAAAATAACCTGGAACAGAGAAAATAAAATATTAATGTACTTGGCAATTCCCAAAATAGTGCTTTAGAGTGTGATTTTGTTCATATTACCATATTTTGTTCTCAGAAGAGTCTTCATCATCGGAATTTTGACTGCTGCACCATATTTCTGAGTGAAATTCATCAGCCTTGTGTCTTCTTTTCTAAATTTCTGTTTCCAATTCCCCTTGAAATAAATAGCGTTCACCAAAACAAGCCGAGTCAGAGGGCCAAATTCCTCCCCTGAAAATATGTCTTTAATTTTTCCTGTGAAAGGAATAGAGGAAGAGGTGCGAAGAAATATGCAATAGTTATTCAAAGGAACTGCTTTAAATAGAATTAAAACAAAAATTTATTTTGCTAATCAACTAAAAACAGGGTGCTTTATCATTTAAACTTGGCAATTTTGAGAACAAAGGGGGGCTTTATTAAATATTTCACTTAGAAACAGGTACAAACAGGATTTCACTAGGAAACAGGAGGTACATGATTGTCTTAGGCAAATTTGGACAGCCTCTCTTTAGTGAGATTATTTGTGTAAATTGTTTTTCAGACAGAAAGAACAAAACCTAAGTATCTCTTCCTGCATATTTGTCGGTAATTTTTAAACTTTATTTCAAGGTTCTTCAGCAGGTCAATCAGAATTAATACGTTAATGGTTCACTCAAATTCTCCACTCATGCAGCTGCAGCCACTGACCATTGGGAGAAGACAAGAATAAGGTTGCTAGTATGATTTTCCTCTTCTAAAAAACCAGTCTCCTGGACTTCCCTGATGGTGCAGTGGTTAAGAATCTGCCTGCCAATGCAGGGGATGAGGGTTTGATCCCTGGTCCAGGAAGATCCCACATGCTGCGGAGCAACTAAGCCCGTGCGCCACAACTACTGAGCCTGCGCTCTAGAGCCCACCAGCCACAACTACTGAGCCCACATGCCATGACTACTGAAGCCTGAGCACCTAGAGCCAGTTCCCCCACAACAAGAGAAGCCACCACAATGAGAAGCCCACACACCACAAGGAAGAGTAGCCCCCGCTCGCCGCAACTAAGGAAAGCCCGCGCATAGCAACGAAGACCCAACGCAGCCAAAAATAAATAAATTAATTAATTTAAAAATAAATAAATAAAAATAAAAAGTCTCCTATTTCTATGTCCAATGAGTATTTCCAAGCTGTGAGTCAACAGCATGATCAGGTGCCATGGAGCTGTCTAGGGATGTGTATCACTGTGTATCCCAATAATAGGACTTTCCTGTGAACACTGCTCGCTCAACTTATGCTTCCCCATAGGAGGCTCCCCATGAAAAATACAGTGGCGTCTTACACATCACCGTTTTTTGTAACAGAACGAATGAACAAAGAAACAAGCTACTATTAATTGAGGACCTGATATATGCTGTTCACTTCACATACATTTTTTTTAACCTTCCAATAATCCTGAAATGTCTTAATAGTATCCTCATTTTAAATGGAGCATAGTTTAGAACCTGTCAGAATTTGAACTCAGATCTGTATGAGTTTCATCTTGTGTTCTACTATATCACTCAGTAGCACCTTTGGAATTTTTGCCAGCTTACACTTAAAGTTTAGATTACAACTTTATGACAGAACTATCAATATTTATTATGAAACATTAACACATCCAACTAACATGAGTTAATTATTTACAGCATATGTGGGAAAGAAGGCATCTGAGATGGTCAGATCTAAGTTTTACCTGGCCAAAGATATTATTCCTGCTGCCATACTTAAAAATCCTATACTTAAACAAAAATTATTATTAAAATTCTTCCATCAAGAATTCTACAAATAGGTGTCTCTCTCAAACAAAAAATAATAATCTGTATACCTTTCAAAGCAGCTTACAATTTCTCTCTGTTTTACAATTTAGTATTAATTTGAATAACAGGAGAGCAAAATAGGAGATTTGATCCCTCTGAACCATAATTTAATAGGAAAATATTCAACCATTCTTTGCTTTAAGATATTAAAAACCATGAATACAATGGCAAATAATGACTTTATGAAAATGGGAAACTTTACCATCTGTTTTGCTTTCTACCCAGGTACTTATTGTCTCTGCACAAGCTTTTGCATTCTGAAAATCCACCAGTTTTATGGCACTCTGAAAAAATTCCTTGTTGTCATGGAGATACTGTTCTTTCACAGTGAATCCTTCTTGAAGGTAGAGGGCATTGGCAAGATTAAATGTAAATTCTTGTTTTTTCTCTGAGATGGCAGAGAAAAATGACTTCAGCACAGAAAATTCTTCTCCTAAAAAATAATTATAATGTATACTGACATATTGAACAACATAAGAACAACAACTTCTCAGCTTTGCTTCTAAACGCTCTGATTCATATCACCAGTTTTTGCACCCTTAGGTATAACTAACGATCCTTTATAAGTTAGTATAAATATTTTAAGCATTTATGTCCTGTGGAATATGCATTTTGTAGAGAAATCAGCTCTCCTACAGGAAAAAAAAATGTCCATGTAAATTTGAAGTTTGTCAAAAACAAGAATATGCATTTAAACAGGCTGAAGGAAAACTCCCTCTTTATAATCAAATTTAGCTCATTCTTAGTTGTTGGAAAGGTATCCTTAGAATCTCATTCTTTGCATAACATGCAATATTTATGAAAGAGGAATACTAATGAATGCTGATGGGGGCTAAGACAGTGATGAGCAATCCTTTTCACTACTACTTTTATTTCAGCTTAAGAAAGAATTGCTCTCTTATGAGTAACTGTGCCTGTCCAAGTTTTGAAATTTATGAGGTACCCCTATAATTATCTCTGGAGATGCATAAGAATCAAAATTACCTATTTCTTCAGGTTCATGAATCTATATACTTTGGCTGTCTTTGTGAACAATAAAAATCTTTAACCATTCCAAATATAACCACTAGCCAAATGAATCTGTCAGAGTCAGCTACTAATCACTGTTGGCCCATTACTTATTTATCACTGGGTCATCCTGACCACCATGTTTTCAGGAAGTTGTATGTGCTGTGAGAGAATTCAGCTCTGATCGTTATTCAGTGGTTTCCTATTTATTACCAGAGGGCACCAATATTTTTCATTCCTTTCTGGCTTAATTCTGGAACTCAACTGTTGAATCTGGGAACTGTATTTCAAATCCAAGGTTCCTTCAGAGCCTTTGTTTATTTTGAGTTAAATACTGAAAATACCGCTTTCATAACTTAAAAGTTGATTGCATGCAATTAATCTCTATTGAAGAAAACACAAATGGTTCATCATTGGGAGATGTCCATTGAATAAAGAGGGAAAATAAAGACTGAGAGGAACTTGCTATGAGGTGTCTATTGGAAATAAGGTGTGTAAGTGTGTGTGTAAACCTTTTGTCAGAGAGCTAGCAGTCCACAGGGCATTTTTGTGCAAATAAGAACTCGTGCCCTCACTGAGTGGTGGTGGTAGGCTGCATGCCCATACCTTGTCCAGCTGAGTGGAGACTACATTTCAGTCCCCACTTGGCTCTTTGTCCTTGTGCTCTTGTGCAGATACAACCTACATAACCATAGAGCAGGCTTGGAAGGTATATTGCATCATATTTCAAACTCCATGATTCTCCATTTGTGGCGATATAGACACAGACATAAACAATTTTAGTTACAAAAACTTACTTCCATATGATTGGATATGAAGAATATCAATAATTCTTTACAACCCTGGAATTCCTTACATAAGGAAGAATGTTAATCTATTTTACTTGTTTATACAATGATTTCAGATGCAATCATTTCTTGCTATTGGAAGCTGAGAGAATATCTCAACAGCTGAGAGCCTACAAAGAAGACTTTCTGGGGGAAGGCATAGAGCTTCTCCAAAAGAATTAAGTAAGGTCAGAAATAAAGTGGCAGAATTTGAAACCAATTTTCAGAAGTTTGTAATTTATGAACATCTTTAAAGGAATGGGGAAAAAAGGAGAGGGGGAGAAAAAAATAGTTCCAACTCATTTGTCAGAGCAAATAAATTTATGTCATGTACTTAAGGTCTAAGACTGTTTGACAAACAGTCAGCTGCCCTTTGATAAATCACTGGACTCAGAAGTCAATGAAAAAATGTCACCAGTAGCACAAGTTTGGAGAATATAAAGTTATCTGCCTTATACATTTGATTTAATTTACAGATTAATAGTTTCTTTTAGCACAGATCAAAAAGAATACATATCCATGGCTCCTAGTAAGCAATGAGAATAAGTTTATTTCATTTCCTAAAATAGAGCCATGGAAAACCTACCAGTCATGGAGTGAATGTGACTTTTGGTTTGGTTGTACCAGACCTCCAAAAAAATGTTCTAAAATTTAGTACATGTTTATTGCTCCTGCTATTAAAAGCCCGAAGACCAACCATGTGTACAATGTGAGAGATCCAAAGATGAAAACAAAGGCAGTCATAGGATTATAGATTATTTTAGCTGAAAGGTCCAGAGAAATCATCTAATCCAAACTCCTCTTTTTATAATGAGGAATCTAAAATCCAGAGAGAAAAAAAATAAAAATAAATAAATAAATAAATAAAATCCAGAGAGATAAGATAACTTGAAAGGTGCCCAATCACAGGTCATTTTGTATGCTTAACTGAGACAGGAGTTCATGCTCTTCTCCTTCTATAACCCTCTTGGAATAAAGAAGCACCTTTAAGTTAGTCTTCGATTAATAAGCAGCATCATTAGAGGCAAAGCAAAATGGAGTATTATCAGATGCTCAGTAAACTGGAGAAGGTAAATTCTGAGCTGACGCTTTGGCAATGGGGAAAGAAGGATAAGTGAGGATACTGAGAGCTCCAGTGGGGGTAGGGTGCTAGGAGTTGTATGCCCATCTGAAGAATAAGCAGTTTAGATGTGAAACAGGTTGGTAGCTGGAAAAGTAAAATATAGCCTGACTGAACAGATAGCACCGTTTGACAATCAGAGGGAATTGAAGGCAGGGCCAGGACCAAGATGGGTCAATGAGACACTCATTTTGGTATAAAATTTAAGGAGATGCCAACAAATTCAGTAATCAAGATAAATAATATTTTACTGCAATATATTTTTAAATCAATATTAACACAAAGAAATCCATGATGAATGAAATATGAAAATTTTAAATAAAGACAGGCTCATTGTTACTGATTTTTCTTTTCGTCTTGGGTTCCAATATGGCTCTGCTAGGCACTACCTTCTAATCTGTCATACCCTTTGTTCTACCCTTAACACCATTTTGCTTTTCTTTCTTTTCATCTTCCTGCACTTTTTCTCTCTGTTTCCTTCCTTAACTCTGTCTTCTTTTTCTTTATTTCTTAATTTTCCCTTCCTTTTTTTATTTTCCAGAGTTTAATATTTCTATTTTCTCCCTTTCTGGTTGGTCTTCTTTTCTTTTTTGTACTTATCCTCCATCTGTGCTTCTTTCTCCCTCCCTTAACGAAGTATAATAGAAAGCAAGTTTGGTAGATTTTGTTACCTGTGTTAAAAGGTTAATGTTTAATTGTCCATATATACTCTTTCAAAGAAAATATTAAAATATTCATTATTGCTCTTGTGACCTATAACCCTCAGGGAATCATTTTTAGAATTAGTTCAGGGCAAGTTATTCAACCTTTCTCTGACTTGGTATCCTCATCCGTATAGCAGGGTTATGTCTGACTCACAGAGTAATTGTGAGGATTAAATGAGATAAGCACATAAAACAGTGACTGGTACACTATATATATATATGTTTGATAATGTCATCATTATTATTACTATGATTATTATTATATTCACAATCCAGAGTTGTTAAGACTCCCATGTTCCTCTATAAGATGGATTCATTTAAAGTAATTTAAATTTCAGAGGCTCTAATTTTGCTAGTTTATCGTGGAATCAACTTTACATATCTTCATAAATGTTCTATTACTTTCCAAAGCAGTATCATGTGATATAAATGTTTCCGGGACTCTGTAGTGGGATTTGCTGAAATTAATACAGACAATGAAGACTAGATCTGCAACACAGTGGCTTTATTTTACATTATCTACAAAGGAAAACTCTTGCAATTAACTTCACTATCACCAACTTCTTTTCTACATAAAATTGCCTTTATTTAAAACGAAGCAAATAAAACCTTGTAAATAGTTTATTCAGAAAAACAATTTCCTAAAAATAACTACTCTGTGCTAAGGCAAACATACTGCAATTGGTTATAGTTACAGTCACTAAATGTCCAAATCAAAAATCTGGAAGTCACCTCTGATGTTTAGGACACAGTATCTGACAGTGATATAAACATTTTAAACTAAAATGGAAATTGGAAGCGCAGGATAACCAGGGAGATGGAAAACTACCCCCTGAAATGGGATACCAGCACTAAAGCATCAACACAGTATCTCAGATAGGCCTTTGGGACACTAGAAAACAACTACTCACGTGCAATGGGTTATATAAATGCTTCTTTTTTAAAATTTTCTTTAAAAACTATTCAATAAGCTTTTAAAATATATAAATGAATGCTTTTTCTTGGTCTCACTTAAGTGAAAAGGTTAAATTCTAATTAAAAACTAATCTTTAAAAGCTTACACAATAATAAGAGATTCACACAAAGATTTCTGGGTGAGGGTACTCACTGAAGCATTTTTATAAGAGAAGTATTGGATATTACCTAATGAAGAAGGGTTAGGTGAGTACGCAATAATGTTTTCATCAGAGGCAAAAAGACACAGCAATTAAAAACTACATTCTGAAACAGTTGCATGATATGAAAAAATGATCAGGACACAGTAAGTGCTAGTAGAAGAATATGTGTATACAAATATATGGGTGTATATCTACTCATACACACACACACGTGCACATACAACATAATCTCACTTAAAACTGGCTAAAACAGGCTAGAATAAAATATACAGACATAGTCACAATTTTTATGTGTATAGAATTAATTTTTTAATAAATTATTTTGGTAATATTTTCATTAAGAAACAATTATAATTATTTACATTGACAATTATTTGCATTTAAAAATCTCCATTTTATTATAATTTCATACTTTTCATAACTTTTTATATTTATTAAAGTTCTATGACCCTGAGCTTCTCTGATAGTTTAAAAATAAATTTGGCCAGATCTTATCCAGTATAAATAATCATATGTAAGAATCTCACCAGTTGAGGTTTCTTGAAATTTTAAACTTTGTCTTATCTGCTGTTGTGTTATTCCTTTTGCTCCCAGTTGTACCATTCCAAGGGCCAGAGTTGTTCCAAAAGGGGAAATTATGATGTTGTTCTTATGAGATAAACAAACAGCTTGATAAAGATCCACTGCAAATTCGGTATTTCTTTGAGCCAAGGGGCTTGAGGCTTGACTTCCAGAAAAAGTCAACAGGAGACTCCACAACAAGATCTTATCCATTTTGACCTCTCTGCATTGGTTAATTCAAAATTTGTTAGTTTTCAAAATAATCAGAGTTTACCATAGTAAGCTCAATAGAAAGATTTCTATCTATTAGAACTTTCTGTCTTATTAGAACAAACTACCACAAGAAGATTCTAATGTCAATTTTCAGACTAAGCATCTTCTATTAGGAGAAATAGGCCATGTGCTAATAGCATTTTTAATATGCATTCAGGAAGCAGTACAGATGTACTGCAGTTTTTTTAAATTAAAGGAGAAATTATAATGCTGGAATATTATCAATAGCAATACTATCTCTGAATAGCTATGTGATAGTTTTTTGCATCCTTTCCACGGTTTTAAATGGGATACTTGCAGCTCTGATACCAAGGGAAATTTCTGTTCAGACTACTCTAAAATAGTTTAAAGAACAAAAGGAGAAATGGAATAAAAACCTAACACACTCCAGTGTGGTTTTGAACCTATAATATTAGGAAATTCAAGTATTCTAAATCAGTTGAGTAATCTGGCTAACTTCTTACAGCAACAAGTCTCACACTTTACGGAATGGTGAAATAACCTCCAAACCCACCTCGTACTTTTCCAAAGAGAGGTTTTAAAAACTCAGAAAAAAATTATAAAGAAACAAAATTACAATCAAATATAAATGGTACAATAACAAGAATGAAGAAAGCAATTTTTTTAAAATCAAAGAATAATTTGACAAATAAATTAACAAATATAAGAAAGCTGCAACTGAAAACTGTAACCAATTCACAACACTAATGACACCGTATTAAACTGCTCTCCACTAAAACTCCAGGAGATTCAACCATCTCATTACATCTGGAGCAGAATGAGTTTTACAATATTACTGCAGACTTAGTAGAATACTGACTCTGAAGTATTTTAAATTTTAAGTACTTTAAATGAATAAATTTAAAATAAAATTTCAAAGTATTTAAAATTTTAGTAACACTAATTTTACCTTACAAATAATCCATTTTAGTCACTTTCAATAACTCGTACTAGTTTAATAGGTTACTAGGAAGTAACCCTTTATTGGACGTAAATATGAAAACCTCCGGAATAATGTTTTGTTAGCCTTAAAGAAATGAAGAACTATAGTTCTAGTGTGTTTTGCAGATTATTAGGAAGGCTTCCATGACCCCTAAATGGCTAAGAATCACTATTATACATAAAGATTACTAATAGTCAATTATTTTCCAAAACTAAGTTGTAGAGTCATTATCTAGATATTTCAATTTCTTTTCTAATATGTGTAGTTAAACTTAGATATACAATTTACAAAGGAAAAAAAACTCAAAACACAATCCAAAGCAATTGTTAGAAAATAATGTGTTGATAAACTGATAATATAAATATATGTTATCAAGCAAATGTCTTATTGAAGATTAAATTAGTACATAAGGTTGTGAGTGGTAGTGCAACAATAGTAAAAGTAAAAGTGTAAAAGATGTTTTACATGCAAAATAAATTTCTGAGTATCATTTTCTAATATATTCAATATCTCAGAAGATTTCTGACCAAAATATCAGTTTGTGGATACATAAGTAGTCAGAATGTTATCAAAAATTTTAAATCAGCAAGTGGCAATTCATTTGGCCCATTTTTAAGGACTTGGTTTATATTAGAATAATAAGCAATATTATGAAGGATGTAATTTTTCCCTAGTAGTAGAATCTGGGAGTTGCCTTATCATTATTAACAGTCTTAATAATTAAAATGTATATTCTTTGAGCATCCATTTCTCCCAGGAAATTTTTAGGCCCTTAATAAACTACAAGCTCATGCAAAAAAATTGTCTTAAAAATTCACTTACCTCATTGGGTTTGGGATTGTGTCTCATCAGAAAACACAAAGCACTGGTGAACTAAGCGACCTGATGAATAGTCTTATAAGAATTTGGCCTTCAAATTTGTAGTGAAAATTTAATCTTTTAAGGAAAATAAAAGTAATGTGTTAATTTGATACGTTTAAATAATACCTGCACCAGAGTGAATTGAAATGCCATTCCCTTACTCTATTAAACACTCATGGTCAATGTTGTTGCATACATACTTCATTCAAACACTATTTAACTTCAAGGTACTTACCCAAAATTGGCTTCTGATTACTCACTGTAATGTTACAGCTAAAATGTGCCTGCTGGGAAACACTAGTACATGGAGCACCTGATCAGTCAAGGCCAACTCTACTTATCTTGAACACTGCTCGATTAATTCCTCTAAAACCAAAGCAGGTGTTCAGATTTGTACAGAAGAACTAACATGACCAGGTTAATGATCAATTATGAAATATGCAAGAATTGAGGGAGAAAACAATAGAATTTTTTAAAATAATTAAGTTTGAATTATTATTTCATCCATTATTTCACTTCTTTTATAAGTAGAAACAATGTGGAAGAATGTGCTAGTGGTTGTAAATCTGCTAGTAATTAGTTCTTCTTGTTTTTTACAGAACTCCCATATCAGATTACCAATGTATTCCATCATAAATATTTCAGAGTGCCTATAAGAAAAAGAATAAAGTTAAATCAAGTCCAAACTGCAGAGACAAATTACTGCTGCGTTTATAGAGTTCTCAACAATTCATCAAATTATACAATAGTCAGAGGAGTTTCCTGGGGATACAAGGCCCATTTGAATCCTTAGGAAACAGAGAGAATATTGAAGAAATATAGTCTTTCTGTTGAGCAAAAACACCAGATTAAGATTATTGTCTTACTAAATTATCAGGATAATATCAAGATATTATTAAATATGAATAATTTGATAATAAACATTGGTGTTACTTGTATATGCTTTTAAAATTCTACATGATTTTCTCTACAAACAGGTTATTAATAAAAAAATGGATGTACAATTGAATGGGTTTTGATCTCATTTTTCTAGTTCAAATCAATCACCTCAGGGACTTCCCTGGTGATGCAGTGGTTAAGAATCTGCCTGCCAATGCAGGGGACATGGGTTCGAGCCCTGGTCCAGGAAGATCCCATATGCTGTGGAGCAACTAAGCCTGTGCGTCACAACCACTGAGCCTGTGCTCTAGAGCCTGCAAGCCACAACTACTGAGCCTGTGTGCCACAACTACTGAGGCCTGCGCACCTAGAGCGCGTGCTCCACAAGAAGAGAAGCCACTGCAATGAGAAGCCCAACACAGCCAAAAATAAATAAATTTAAAAAAAAATCACCTCAATGACAATCAGATATTAAACACATTGTGTTATTCATCAGAGGCCTCTGAGAAGAGAAGGGGAAATTTTGGTCCAGTTTCAATTAAACAAATATTCACTATTTTTTTTTTTTTTTTGCGGTACGCGGACCTCTCACTGCTGTGGCCTCTTGCGTTGTGGAGCACAGGCTCCGGACGCGCAGGCTCAGTGGCCATGGCTCACAGGCCCAGCCACTCCGCGGCATGTGGGTTCTTCCCGGACCGGGGCATGAACCTGTGTCCCCTGCATTGGCAGGTGGACTCTCAACCATTGCACCACCAGGGAAGCCCCAAATATTCACTATTGATCACTAAATGTAATATTATTTCTGATAAATTTATGAGAAAGAAATAAAATTAATGTAGATGCCTTTAAAAAAATTCATTAAAAAAAAAAACTTTTGCAAGGACCCTGTTAACCTCTTTCAGTGTCCTAACAGGGCTGTAGCTCAGGCCACAGAAGGCTGATGATAGTCATAGGCCATAATCTCTTAATTTACTAAAATTCTTAATTTCCCATCTAGGTATCTCTAAATGTTTTCTAAATCTTGGGTTATATTCTAGTATTACTTACTCTAACATAAGCAAACTCTATTCCAGCTTCAACTTAACGCTGTCGGAGATAACTTTCCAAACACAGAATTATACAACACGAGAACATTATCATTCCTCTTGTTCTACTCGGCAATTCATAAATAAGTCTGAATGCCTAAGACTATCGTTCAATCAATGCTCTTCTACCCATGCAGTGACACCAGCAAATATCCATCACAAGTACCCTTGGCTTCCAAATTATTATGTCTGTACATTACTCAGATCATAATGTGACTTACCCAGGGAAAGGCCATTACTTTTCCTTCCAATGACAGAGACAGACACTCTGTCTTAGTAAGATCACTTAATGAAGTTGTTCGGTAAGAACCTCATGTTACAGCAGTTCCAGCAGAATGTATACTTTCCTGTCTCTTGGGTAGTAAAAAGCAATGGCCATGAATTTCTCCTCCCTGGTTTAAGCTCTTTAAACTGACAGTAAAGATACCATGATTGTCCATAAAATATTGCTGCAAACCTTTTAAATATTTTCACAAATCTGTTTTCTCTCTAACTCTATTTGCTCCTAGATCATCAAGAAAAAAACATTCATTAGTGACAGCCAAAGCATCCTGCTATAAATTTGAGCACCATCACTACCGCCACTGTAAAAAATACACTTGAATGTGTATAAAAATAATAGCAAGGGGTTGCAGCTTCAATCTCATTATCTTTTTTAGTGTTTTATAATTTTTTTAAGTAAAAATGCATATGTTTTTTAAGTAAAAATGCATATATTTTTTTAAGTAAGAATGCATATTAAATTAAAAAAAATTTAATTCCAAACTAAAAACTTATAAGCAAGCGCTCTCATTTGTAAAGGACATAAAAGTTAATTCTTCCATCTGAGTATGGATTAATTTCAGGCATTCTTTCCTTTGTCAGTTTGCTCTATATATTTTGAGTGATAAGAGGAAAATGTTCTGTAAAGAGAACAGGCTAAATTATATTTAGTGTAAGTCTACACAATACAAACAAAGTAGCCTATTGAAAATTATGGCACATCCTATTTTGCCATTTTTCCACTGCAGAAAAATGGCTCTTAAATAATTGAACCTAAATGTTAATTTCAGAAACAGCTTATAAAGTCTTCTGTTCTATTAACATTTGATAGGTGAGACCCTGCTACCTGCCTGGCACAATTAGATGCTGTAAGCTATAAAAGAGTTAAGACATAATAACTAAATGTCTTTTTATTTTTTCCTTTTGTGAGTGTTTTTGTTCCACATTATTAGAAACAGTAACATTAAAAGAGACTTTCATACCCTTAAAAGTTCTATTCTCATTAAATATAGAGAATAGACATCTCTATTAATGAGCTGTCTGACACAGCTCCTCTTAATTCCTTTTACAAAGCAGGCCCTGAAGTTAACTAAGGATGAATTAGGGTCACACACAGCATAGTGCCATGCACATGTAGTAGGCCACAGAGAGAAGTTCTGTCTACATGAACCAAGCTATTTCAGAACAATCACTTCAAACAGAGTTGTCTCCAGGGCTAAAAAAATATAAAATAGGTCTAGTAAAAGAATTTCCAAATTATAACAGAAAAACTAGAGGGCTCATTCAATCTTTACTTTAAAACCATTGCATTTTATGTGCCTTCACTCCAGAAAGCTGATGGCAGGAGAAGTGTATTCTATTTATATGTGTATGCTTGGTGTCTAAAACAGTCCCTTGCATATGCCTTCAATAACTGGTGGGAGAGATGGATGGATGGATGCAGAAAAGGGCCTTCATGAAGTATTTGGTAACCATATTACATCTCTTTAACATCTTAATATTCCTTTAAATTTCTGGAAATAAGGCTCAAATTTCACTCCACTGTACTGTCACCAATCTATGATTCATAGATCATATGCTCTAAGTTTGAAATGATGTATTGTCCAACCAAACCTGCCAACTAATCCAAGAATTCTCTTCAATATCCCTGTGAGAGTTATTCAGCCTCTGCTTTGACATCTCAAGGAACCCTTTGGATTAAGGCAAAATTTTTCATTTTTTAAAAAGAATTTACTTAAAATACCTTAAAGTTACAGAAGAGTTGCTGATATAATACAAAGAACTACGATCTCCGTCTCTCCTTCTCTCTGTTTCTTCAGTTGTTAACATTTCACCACATATGTGTGCTCTATCTATATACCTATCTCTTTCCCTCCCTCTCTCTCTTTTTCCTTTCATATATATATATATATATATAGTGTGTGTGTGTAGATAAATATATGTGTTGTGTACATAAATATATATAAACATTATAATTAGTATTTTTTTAATCATTTGAGAGCAAGATGCAATCACAGTTTTCAATCACTCCTAAACATTTCATTCTATCTATCTATCTAAAATCATGAGTTCACACTGATACGTGTAATCCCAATCCCAAATCTCAGGGTTGTTTCTAGTGTTCTCCCTTTCAAATTTTATAAATACCTTCTGTAACAGTGAGATACTCGGCTCTCATTATCCTCTATATATTTACTAATTTATTCATTTATTTACTCAATATTTATTTGTACAATATAACCAATCTCCCACCTATGCTGGTCATCTCCACTCACCCCTCTGCCTTCCCACCCACTAATTCCCTCTCCCATGGACCCCTCCCATACTCTTGGGTCCAGTAAGCTTATTTCTGCTGGGTCTTCTCTCAGCTCCTCCTATTTCCTTCCCTAGCTGTACAGTGGGCCTGCTGCCAACAATTCTGTACCAAGATGAGAAGTGAAGATGGGAAGGAAAGGGAAAATAAGAAACCTTTTCAAGTTCAACAGGGATTAGGAAGAAATTCTAGAATCTGCCTTCTTAGCATTGTGCCTGTCAGTTCTACTCTCTTTCTTCCCTGCAGCTTTGAAATATTTGAGGATAGTTTGTATCTCTGCAGCTTTGAAATATTTGAGGATAGTTTGTATCTCTCATGAATTCTCTTTCTTAAGCCAGACCTCCCCATTTCTTTATTTGTTCCTCTAGAATATGGTTTCCAGGACCATTACTGCTCTGACAACATTCTCCAACATTTGTTGAGATTGATTCTTCCAAATATCTTTCTCCTACATTTTTCCCATATGTGACTGTCATTCAATGAGAAGGAGAAGGATATTCATAGAACTCACAACGTCTGACTCAGGATTCACTTAAATGTAGATGAAATAGGCAACTGTCTTCTGAAAATCTTTCTTCTGCCACCCTCTCTACCAAGTTAAATCATTTGCTCCACCGATGCTGAAAATTCTACAGTTAGAGTTCATTCCACTGACTTTATACTACTAAGAAATGTGTGAACAGAATAGTGAAAGGTGAAAACCATGGCCTTTGGAGTAAAACAGATCTAGGCTCCAATCCCAACTCTGCCATCAGTAACTTGGCACTCTCCTAATGTATCCAAATCTCAGATTTGAACCTTAAAATAGATATATCTTATACAATTATTGTGAGGTTGAAATATGATAAACTTTTGCAGTAACTGGACAGAGTAGACCGTAGACCCTTACATAATGTTAATTTCTTTACTTGCATGTGTTATTGCAAAATTCTTAAAAAACAAATATTTTTAAAGGAGTCTTTAAAATACAAAAAGAACTAAAGTTATGTGAATGAACTGATTATTCCTACAGGACACATTAGCTAATGTACCATAAGAATACTGGTTGCCTAGTGGATAATATTTATAAAGAAAAATGGATCAAAAAAGTGATGTGTTTCAGAACAAAACAGTCCCTACTTGACCTTACACATAAAGTGAAGATTTTACACAGCCCCAGTCCCCTATTTTTCCCCCAAGGCTATTCCCTCTTTGATGCGCCATGCCTCTCAATTTTAGAGTATAGTATAACAAAGTATAGAAGTAGAACATAGGCAGTAATTTCTCAAGAAGTACATAGAAGGATAAATATAAGTCATTAAAAATTAATAGTGGTCTTCCCTGGTGGCGCAGTGGTTGGGAGTCCGCCTGCCGATGCAGGGGACGCGGGTTCGTGCCCTGGTCCGGGAGGATCCCGCATGCCGTGGAGCGGCTGGGCCCGTGGGCCGTGGCCACTGGGCCTGCGCATCCGGAGCCTATGCTCCGCGGCGGGAGAGGCCGCGGCGGTGAGAGGCCCAGGTACTGCTAAAAAAAAAAAAAAAAAATTAAGAGTAATAGCTGCTATTGACAAGGTTTAATTGCATGATCAGAATTATTTTTTAAAAACATATAAAGTGTATATAAGTCTGAATGCTTTTCTAAGTCAAGTTTATATAGATATTCACTGTGTCAGTACATATTTAATTTCAATGCAAATCGATTTTACAATGAAAACTGACCAAAAATATTTATCTATAGGAGCAACAAGAAGTGTGACTGGTTAGAACACTTTGTTCTGGAGTTGTACATTTTTTATATAAAAACACTTGAGAATAGATAATAGCAATTGCTATTGCCCCCCTCTTTAGTCATATTTTTCTATTTAAAATGCAGAGAAAGTGAAAGGTGATGGATAAAAGCAGCACTAAAATATTGTTTCAAAATGAAGCTTCCTGAAGTTCAAATATAAAGTAAAAGAAAGGAGCAATATTTTTGATTCCATTTTTTTTGAATTTTATATACATACTTTATGTGACCATGAAATATTTATTTTTCTTTCAATTATAATGGCTTCTTATTCCTTTTAATCTTTACGTCACTACTTGTGTCTTGACATAATTGCCTGGCTCTTCATTCACGATCCAGAATTTCTTTGGGGAATAGGCTTTTCTCATCAAATACTGCTTTCAATGCTACAAAATGATGAAGAAAATGACATATAAATTATACTTGGCAAAAGATCCAATTAAATGAAATAGTGGGGAGAAATGTTCAAATTTCACTTCTCAAAATGTGGATGTTCTTAAAACCAAGAGTGCTCTGGGAAAATTTCCTCTTAAGCTTCTGCTATTCCTTTTAGTTCAATTTAAATTTAAAAGTTAAATTTTAACACAGTTTGTCCTAGTAATGTATTTGTAACATGATAGAGATCTGCCATTTCACAGGAGAAGTCTAAAGAAGCTTGTGTTTTCCACTTTTGTTTTTTAATCTACCTAACAGCTATCAAGGACTCATAATAAGCAAAGAACAAATTATTCTGTATTGAAATAAGACAATTAAAAGCATCAAAACACAGTTTGACTGTCTGCATGACTAAACAAGTACATCTGCAATCACATCCTTATAAGATAGTTTGACCTGCAGGGATCTGTGGCTTCAGAAGAAAAAGAGACAAATTATCCCCATGAATGGTTATATGTGCATCAGTGAGAAGTGGAAGGAAACTGTGCCATGCATTCAAAAAAATAATTTTGTCCTTTTGCTAAATTTTGTCATTTCAACAAATGTTTATTGAAAATATATTACGTACTGTGCTCAGGCATAATGGGGCACAAATATGACTAAGTCACAGGCTTCCTTCCAACTGGTAGAAAGTGGGAGCAGTAGCCTAATAACCAAAATGTCATCTATAATATGATACCATTCTAAGAGAATATGAGCAATGTAAATTATGTGGTTAAACATATAAAGAGCTTATAACAATACGCAGAGATCAGAGAAAGAGCTTGAAGAATCAGACGCTATTTGAGATAGATCTTGAAGCCCAGAGAGGATTTTCACTGATAATGAGGACTATGGAGATGAGGAAGGGTTTGCAAGGGGGAAAAGAAATGTCAACTAGAAGGAACAAAGTAAATACAAGTATGGAGAAACAGAGCTACTCTTCAGGTAACTCTGAGTAATTCAGTACAATTTAACATAAAGGAGAGGAAAGTAGAATGAGATTGGAGCTGGACTGAGGGGTACTTTAAATACCAAGCCAAGAATTATGAAACAAAGAAACTACATGAACATTGAATAACCTCACAGTATAGAGGCATCTTTATATATTTGGATTAAAAAACAACAACAACAACAAAACTCTCCACTTCTCATACAAACATAACTATAAAAGTCAATATCTTGCCCCCTTTGCTCTTGGATATTATACAAGAAAAACCAAGAAAATGAGGGGAAGTAACTCTGCGAATAAATTCCACGTTCAGCAAAACCCAAAGGTAGATGTAACCTGCAGCCTACATAACATGAAGAAGGGTAGCCAAACAGCTGAGATTGGGCAGAAGTTACACAAGATAAATCAATCCGCATGGAGAGTATAAAAAGGCCAGCAGCAGCTGCAGCATTTCAGAGAGTGCTGGCAAAGAGATGCTCACTAAAGATGAGGGGCTCACCCTGCAGTCCAAATGCTGTAACTTTCATTTATATCTATGGATGCTACACGGGGTGAAGAAGGCTGGGAGCAAAAGCTCTCCCCAACCTCATTTGGTTCAGCGAAACATATGAGGCAGGACTATATAAAGAATCACACCCACGAGCCATCTTCTGCTAAAAGCAGTCCGCCTCTGTAGGTTGTAAAACTTGAAGGCCACACTGATCCCATGTCCCAGGCTCTCACCCAGGGACCTGCTACAAATTTCAAGTCTAAGAAAACTAAACTCATTAAAGATAATTGATTAAAAGGGTAAATTTTAAAAACTGGCATAGCATAGACATAAATGTGTTACAAGCAAAATTAAAAACTAAACAAAACGAATTTTAAAAACAGCAGCAAAACTAATCAATACATAGATCGCCACCAGGAACGTGTTGCCATTGGACAAATACTGTTACTAAGCATTTTGCCACAAATTAAATTTTAAAATTTGAAAACGCTCCTGTCTCTATGAAAGAAGATCACAGAGCAAAAGTCCCTTCATCTCAGGGATGAGATGAAGACACAACGGGAAGTGATGAAATGTCAGCTGGCAGAACTCAGGAAAAAAAATATCACAAGTGAGAATAGACTGCATGGTAACACAATGGGAAGTGTAGAGTGTATGAGTAAGAAAAACAAATAAGATGAAAATTAAAAACAGAACTAATTAGAAGGAAATGATAGATATTGGGGAAAAAAAGACCCAACAAATACAGAAATGGGCTGAGTCCTTAAGAAAGATAAATTAAGCAGAAAAATTATAAAGTGTCATGTAATAAAACTTTCCTCAAATAAGAGACAACCTGACATATATAAAAAGGACATACTGTTAATTACCTCTTTAATGGACCTATCTTTAATGGAGTCACATTATACGATGCTGTGGGGTTAGGAATTTGGGGAAACACAGTTCAGCCCATAGCATATATTTTGGAACTTTTAAATGATCAGTGAAGCTGCAGGAGCTTCAGCCGTGCTTCTGCATTTTTGGTAACTCAGTTCCAAACACAATCACAGTTTTATTAATGTGTCTTCACTTTTCCAAAATCCTGATCCTTTTATTTCTTGGTAAATTTAGTATTTCTTGGTATAATTTATGTCTTGTATAGCTTAGAGATAGCCCGATCTTTGTTACTGGCCTGAGACAATTTTTAAAAATTGTGGCAAAGATGGAGTTTGGCAATATCTCTAGTGGAAAGAAGGAGTTGGAGGCAAAAAGGATATAAATAAAAGACCTAACTTTTCCTGCTCTGGGGAAAAAAAAAGGACATAACTTGTGCCAGGAATAACAGAAGAGTCAAAAACAAGGCATATCCCACTAAAGTTACTAGACTTTAAAGATAAAGGCAGAATCATTTGGCAGCCAAGCAAAATGATCAAGCCACTCAAAAGAAGAGAAATAGGGCTTCCCTGGTGGCGCAGTGGTTGAGAGTCCGCCTGCCGATGCAGGGGACACAGGTTCGTGCCCCGGTCTGGGAAGATCCCACATGCCGCGGAGCGGCTGGGCCCGTGAGCCATGGCTGCTGAGCCTGCGCGTCCGGAGCCTGTGCTCCGCAACGGAAGAGGCCACAACAGTGAGAGGCCCGTGTACCGCAAAAAAAAAAAAAAAAAAAAGTAAAAAAGAAGAGAAATATATGTATTGCATTTGATATATTCATAGCAATGATCAATACCAGTAGACAGTAAAGAGAGCAACTCCCACAAGATAAGTAAGGAAAGAACATGTGAGGTACGAATACTATAAACATCCAAGCTGCCCATCAAATCTGAAAACTTCCAATAGTTTCAACGTGCAGGGAGTTCATGGACTATTGTTCCCAAGAGTCCTTTTTGAGGAAATTACTACAACATAAACTGAGAAATGACTGAGGAAAAGATTTGGCGGTGAGCACCAAATATATTTTAACGTAGAAGTGAGATTAAAACAACATAAAGTTTAGGATGACAAATTAGAAGGCAAATGCCACATGCCTGACAACGTAGAAATGATACAATTAACAAAAATTGGGAAAGTAAGAAAGAAGTTTCATTCATGATAGATCAGTAACAGCTGAGAGACAAAGGACTTAAACCAACAAGTCAAGTAATAGCCGTATAAGCAAATTTAACAAAACAGAAGCAGAAAGAAAAATCATATTATTGAACAAAATTGTGTGGTGGAAGGGGGGGGGGGAATGAAGAAACATGTTCATTTATCATCAGTCAGCATGGATTTAATTGTTACTGCCCTAGAAAAATAAAGGGTGACAACAATTATAATTATATGAATCTATAAGTATAAAGGTACTACCAGAACAAACATATAACACCCACCCACCCACCCCCCTCAAATAAAACAAAGAAAAAGATTACAGGTCCAGTGAAAACTTCAAAAAATATATAAACAGTAAATAGCAGAAAAGAGTATGAGAAATACAAAACCAAACTGTCTAATAAACAACAAATTTAAATGTGCTCAATTTCATGATTTTAAAAAATGGATTTTTTAGTTGGATCAAAGGCAAAAACCCAATTCACGTCTAAAATAAAATGATTCCAAAAATTTGAAATAAAAGGATGGGAAAAGTATACCAGGCAAATCAAAATCAAAAGAAAGCGGGGATCAAAATCTAAAATCATAGATGCATGAAGAAACCCTCAAAGGATACACAGACACTCACAGTAGTGGTTGCCAGAAATAGGTGATAGTGGGAACTGGACAGATCAGCATCTTGGAAGGGAGGTAGACTTCTCACTGAATAATTTTTTATATGTTCTAATATTTGATCAGTGTGAATATATGTTGTTTTTCATATAAGAAAGTATATGAAAAACAGCATATTCTGTTTTTTATTAAGACAAAAATGCAACCTGGACCTACCTCATAAGCAAGGTTACAAATGAAAACCCTTTCCACTGGCCTAATACCAGTGGTACAAGATAGTGTGGATTTCTGCACATTAGTTGATTCTGTCCTCTGTTGTCCGAAGGTAAGCACGTCAGAATCACAAGGCATTCTGAATGCCTCAGAGCTCTTCTGAGGTCCACTGTGAAAGACAAAATGTTACTTCTGAAATAAACCCTAGCTGCTTTACTGAGATTTGTCTCTCAACTAGACAAGGAATTTTCATTGTAATTGACTGGGTTTCAGGACAATTAAACCAATAACTAACCGATAGGCCTTTGCAAGTTCTTTGACAGGGATAATCTTTCTGGGATAATTTATTTTTCTGAGTTAAAAAACAAGTGATAAAAAATTCATATGCAAGGGTAGATACCTGTTTCCTGGGCCCGAAGCTTACAATTTGGGGAGCTTTGTTTAAGAAAATGAACATAAAATTACAAATACAAAATTATTCATAAAAGTGGTTATGGACTTAGAATGAGAAAATAAATCTCAACAAATTACTGGAGTTTTGTAGAGCTGAATCCTTTTCTTCTCAGATCTCTTTCAGGAAAGGCACCTGAAATGCTTACCTGGAAATGATTCCTACTTGCAACCTGGCTTCCTCTCTTCACCCAGAACACCCTAAAACTCCCAGCAACTCCTAATACTCACAAGGGACTTTGTAGATAAGGCTTATAAAACAACCTACATTAGCTTCACTAGCAATCTCCTTTATGTGGCGAAAGCCATGTCATTAACCGAACACCTTCTAAATGAATAATGGTCATCAGTTCCTCTCACTATTCAGAGTAACAACCGCATTTGCTGGGTTAATGGCATAATGTTTGCATATAAGTGAGTCTGCTGTGGATTATGATACATGTAAGAAACCATTAACCATTTATTGAACCTGTTTAAGATTATAAAAGCATGTCTTTAACCTTGCTGTGGTGACTTGTTTTCTTGATGAACTTGGCAAGGCTCTTCCCAGTTATTCAATCAAACACTAATCTAAGTGTTGCTCTGAAGAAATTTTGCCTATATAGTTAAAGTCCCTAATCAATGGATTTTAAGTAAGGAGATTATCCTGGATAATTTGGGAGAGCCGGACTTAAATCAGTTGGAAGGCCTTAGAAGCAGGACTGAGGCTTCCCTAAGACAGAAAAGAAATGCCAACACTGGACAAAACTTCTGCCTGTGCCCATGGAGTTCAGTCCTCTTCCTTTCACTGCCTGTGGACAACAGCTTTAGCCTGTGCCCAGTCTGCGCTGATCTTCCCTCCTGGCGCAGCTCTACTCCTTTTGGACTTGCTCCACCAGCCCTCACAATCCCATAAGGCAATTCCTTGCCATAAATTTCAATACATGGTCCTGCTCGTTCTGTTTCCCTGCACCCTGACCGATACACTTGCCATAAAGTGCATTGTTTAACGCAGAATCATCGTGAAGGACGAAGCATTCTTATTGAGACAAATAGACTGGTTTGTCAAGGTTCCTGCGGTTTGTGACTGGAGTCTCCTTGAAAAGAAAATTTATGTTTATTTAAATATACAGCTTATCTTAAAGCACCTTCAAGTTCCCACACAGGTGTTATGTGGGACCTCAAGCCTTAAACTTCTTGCCTTATGGGTCCAACAACTTATTTAGAATCTTGGTGAGTAGTTCACTCAGAAGGGTTAGTAACAGCCAGTGTATTTGGACTCATTGCGTCCAAATGGACCCATCTTTAAACCTTCTAAAGGCTTCCTTCTCACTTAAAAGAAACCCAAGTTTCTTGCCCAGGCTACCTCATCCCACATGAACTGATCCCTAATTCTTCCACCCTCATCTTGGGCTCTCTGTGAGCATCTCTCACACTCTACCCTGGCAATGCTGACTTTTCTGTCCCTGGAATATGCCAACCTTTTTCCCACCTCAGTAGCTTTACAGTTCTGCTCCCATCCTTGGAATGTTCTGTGCCCATTTGTTTGTGGAACTGCCTCCTCTTATCTTTCAGGATTCAGCCCAACAATCAGAGAGAACTTCACTGATGCCCCTCCTTAGTCACGTTCCATCACATTGTCTTGCTTTATTTTCCTCATACCTTTTATCAATATCACTATCCAAACGTATCTTCTTCTGTTCAGTTATTTATTTATTGTCTATCATGACCCTAGGTGATAAATTCAATGAGAGCAAAGACCTTGTTTGTCTTTATACCCCATATACCCTTAGCACCCAGCATTGTGTCTGGTATTTACAATAGAAGATGGTCACAAAAATGTATTTGTTGAATAAATGAGCAAATGAATGAAGATACCTCCAGGCTTGTAAAGGATCCCTCTTCACACTTTGGAATTCCTGCCTTCCAGAGACCCGAGGGACTCTATTATGGTAATAGAAGGCTGGTCCTCCGTGTCATTTATCTATATATCCATCCACTTACCGCAACCCCTGCTCTTAAAAATTAACATCAAGTGTTATTGGTAACCATTTATGTTCCCTATTTCCTACTTGGGAAAAGATGACACTATACATTAATCACTTCATTTTATAGTTGGCTGCCCAACAAGGCTTGTTATAATGATAACCAAAAGTGTTTTAAAAGCGATGAAAATGAAAGATGTGGTAGCCACGAAGCATTCAAACATTTTCACTAAAATAAAATGATTCAGTGATTTTCATAAAGCAAAGTTAATCTTTATCATCTGATCCCTCCCTTGCCCCGTAATTGGAGACTAACTATATATCAGATGAACAACAGTGGCAAACCTCACAAAGGCACCCTGGCAAGAAGGGACTTAGCGACTATGTCAACACAGCACTGCAATGACCAGCTGTTGTTAGTTTATGAACATACGGTATTCTGAAAACTTTCTCTTCAATTCACATCCTCCATCCTATTCTAAGTCCTCTAGGTAAGTGCTTCTCAAACTTTAATGTGCATAAAAATCACCTAGAAGTCTTGTTAAAATGCAGATTCTGATTCCATAGATCTGAGTTAAGGCCTGTGATGCTGCATTTCTAACATGCTCCTGGGTGACGCCCAGGCTATATCCACTGCCCACATTTTGACGTCAAGGTTCTAATTCCTAAATATAGACTAGATCAGGATGGCCAGGCTGTCATTTAATTTCAGCCATCACTGTGTAACAATCAGGTAACAAAGCAACAGGTTATTGGCAAAGTAGTGAGAATTTATCAAAATGCTTTAGTGGTCTTCATATGGCTCTTAAATGATCGTGCTTGGGACCTGTTCAACCTTTTTTTTAAGACTTTTTTTTATGAGCCGTTTTATTTTTACAACAAAAGTGAAAGGAAGGTACAAGTATTTCTTATATATCCCCTGCCCGCACACATGCAAACCCTCCCCTGTTATCAACGTCAGTCACCAGAATGGTATATTTTTTAGTAAGGGTGAATCTACACTGACACATCATTATCACCCAAAGTGCATTGTTTACCTAAAGTTTCACTCTTGGTGTTGCACAGTTTAAGGATATTTAAAGGATAATGACAAATATCCTTCATTATAATATCATACCGAGTATTTACATTGCCCTAAAAAAATCCTCTGTGGTCCCGCTATTCACCTCTTCTCCTCCTCCCCTGGCAACCACTGATCTTTTTATTGTCTCCATAGTTTCGCCTTTTTAGAATCTCATAGAGTAGGAATCATACAGTGTGTACCTTCTCAGATGAGTTTCTTCCACTTAATAATATTCATTTAAGATTCTTCCATGTCTTTTCATGGCTTGACAGCTCTTTTTTTTAAGTGCTAAATAATATTCCATTGTCTGGATAATAAACTGTACCACAGTTTATTTATCCATTCACATGCTGAAGGACATCTTTGTTGCTTCCAAGTTTTGGCAATTATGAATAAAGCTGCTATAAAGATCTGTGTGCAGGCTTTTGTATGAAAATAAGTTTTCAGGTCCTTTGGGTAAATACCAAAGAGCATGATTGCTGGATTGCATGTTAAGAGTATGTTTAGTTTGTAAGAAACTGACAAACTGTCTTCCAAAGTGGCTGTACAATTTTGCATTCCCACCAGCAATAAATGAGTTCCTGTTGCCCCACATCCTCGTCAGCATTTGGTGGTGTGAGCGTTCTGGAGTTCGGCCATTCTAATGCGTGTGTAGTAGTGATAACTCATTGTTCTCTCACTCTGCATTTCCCTGATGACATACGATGTGAAGCATCTGTTGACTCTTTTAAAAAAATGTTTTTCACATGTTAATGACTTCTGTTTCATAGGACTCAAATTATGGTGATATCATATAAACAAAGATATAAAATAATAGGAAGGATTTTTTTACTTCTAAGATATCTCTGAGTTTTGTGCTCAGTCTGGATCTTCAGTTATCTAAGACTTCCTGGCATGAATCATGTGTAGAAATCTCTCATTTCCTACTAAAAATGAATATATCTATAAATGCATTCTTCTTGTATTTAATTATTTGTTCAAGTAAGAAGATTTCCACAATATTTGATTCTTTTTCTTTACTGGTACTAGATTTAAGATAGTACTTTAAAGCAAAGATATATAAGGTTGATTTTCCTAAAATCCTGTGTGTATACTTTCTACCTATAGCTTAAGAATTATAGAGAGTAAGTTTGTATATCAATGAAAAACCAGTATTGTCTCTAGCACACCCTTCTGAGTAGGCAGATTCTGGCTGAGTTCACCATTTCTGAACTATTTTGCCCCTCTTTGTAAATTGCAGGTTACCATGGATACGCAAACTCCGTCTCATCTGGTAGAGTGTTAACTGACTTGCTCCCCTTCCTTGGAAACACCAGTTTTTGTACCTACCTGCAAATTTCCCCCCCTCCTAACATCTGCTTCTACAGAAGCAATGCCAACAAGAATCCCTGAGAGACACTTCTCAGACACTGTTCTGCCCCACCCAGAAGATTCATGATCACCTCTGGGCTGTTCAACAATGAGCGGTAATCATTCATCTTGAACAAAAGTAAGGGGGCTGAAAACATTAAACTTTACCCTGTGCAACTAGAAAGTGGAGGCAGTTAAGAAATGGCCCGACCCTCTTGCGTTCCAGAAACAGATAACAGCAAAGGACCACTCTTCCCTCTCTCCTTCTGAGATAAGACCCTCTTCACCCTCCTCCCTAGTCTAATAAGACTCATGGATTCATTGACCTGTCTCTACAATAGCTCAAGCCCCCTTCCATTTTTTGAGATACTCCTCTTTAATGACTATTCTCCCTGTTGCAATAGCTTGAATAAAATCCTCTCTTTAATTGTCCCGCACATTTTGTCTTTGACAAACAACAACAACAAAACAATTCACCTGAGGTACCACTAATGCAGCATTTTCTCTACGCTGGAAGTTTTAAAGATTTTATAGGTACAATATGATGACTTCTGGGGAATTTATTGGCAAAACCTGACCCAGAGCCACTTCTAAGTAGATTCCAGTTTTTTGAATAAAGCATATCAAAAAGGGATTTCAAGCTGTTTGAGAACCCACGGGGAACAACTTGGAAGCTAAAGAGAGAGTGTGAAAGATGTTTCAACTTGAAAGGGAAAGAAAGAAAATACAAAAGGACATTAAAAACACAGTAGGTAAAACTGAAAAGTCACCTGGGGCTTATGAGGTGTTTGAAACTGTCCCAAGTTCCAAAGCGGTAGTTTAGAATGTTGAAAGTAAGTCTGGCAAAATGCCTCTCATCGTACAATTGCCAAAGAACATTCAGCACACTGTAATTATGGAGATTTCAGGAATGTGTGTAAAATGCAGTGCAAAGACTTAAGGTAGACTCTGTAATGATAGTGTGGAGGAGGGCATGTATTAGTAATTGAGATTTTTTTTAAAGTGCTCATTTATAATAACAATTTTTAAATTCAGTAGCCTCCTACGAAAAAGGAGATGAACAATTTTAAATGAAAGTGTTAAAAATAGGTAATATTATAGTGAAATAGCTGGTTTTAGAAAGCCGCATAAGAATAGGCTGCCTAAGGGCTATGATTTCAACGTTATCTGAACAAGGGAGGCTGTACCTAGAAATATTAATAACATGGACACCTGTAAAACAGGGACAGACACTTCTCAACTAGGGTCCTCCTTTTACTAGCTATGCTCTTTTTTCTATCCCACAGAGTCTATGCCAGAGACTCTTTATATAGTAAATAGGGGCAATAATATTTCCTGTAACAAAGAGCCATTTAGTGGAATAATAATAATAAAATACCATCAATAAAGAAATGTATCAAATGCTTATTAGGTGAAGGCTCTGTGCTAAGGGCTTCACATGGGTTATTTCACTTAATGTTCACAGCAGCATTATGAAGACGGTAACTAATACGATGCCCATTATTAGTTGAAGAAACTAAGGCATAGAGAGTTTAACTGACCTGCTCAAGGTCATATAGCTAGCAAGTGGTAGAGTCTTGATTTGAAGCCAGGTTTATGCTTGAAATTTTGCCCTTACTATACCTTTATTGCTTTGAGTCTTCCAAGTTTTATTCATTCTATGAATGGAAATTCTCCAAAAGACAACCATAACCGTTAACACCTTATAACTGAGTAGGAATCATGACTGTGATTTCAAAGCTTATAAAATAATGTAAAGGACCAGGAGTGGGATAAAAAGCATGAATAGCCAGGGAAGATGGTACTATGCCAATGATCAGTGCATTGCCCCTGAGGTCCAACGCCACTCTTCACTGCTCGCTGCGTGATAATGGACCAGAGTCTTGTGAATGGTTCTCCTTTGACAGCT
This sequence comes from Monodon monoceros, assembly GCF_005190385.1. Lineage (NCBI taxonomy): Eukaryota > Metazoa > Chordata > Mammalia > Artiodactyla > Monodontidae > Monodon > Monodon monoceros. Next base: position 98,124,063 of record NW_021703767.1, on the reverse strand, counting down.
GGTACAATGTTGAGCTCTGTCACTAGAGGGACACTGGAGGAGAAATGGATTTCTCTCCAAGCGGGTGTTCCCCTCACCAGGCTCCTGCAGGGCAGTTCCTCCAGCACTAGACTCCTACAGCATGACTTCCCCAGGACCAAGCTCCTCCAGTGCCTTCTGCAGCTCCAGACTCCTGTGATGCAAGGATGGCTTTTCCAGAGCCACAGCTTCCCTTGCCACCCTCCCAGGTGACTTTGCAGCAGAGTGCCACCTGTCTGCCAGCATGCAATGAATGACTTTCTGTAATACCCCAGGAGGCAAGCAGAGGGCCGCCAGTGTGACTCCTCTCTGTGAACAGCCTCCCCTGCAGCCCATTGATGGCTCTGCAGTGAGTTCTGAGACACATCACCTCCCTGTGGATGGCTTCCCCTGATGCCCCTGAGAGCAGATTTCTGCAAGTTCCATCTGCAGCAGCTCTGCCAACTTGCCAGGTGGCAAAACAGCGATAAGCCCTCTTGCACAAGGTCTGGGTCTCTGCCCTAGCTTAGGTGGGCCTATTCCTTGGTCTGTCTCAGGCCTGGGAGTAGTGGCTTCTCTTTAGATCTTCTATTCCTGTGTTCTTTAGAATTCTCTTTGCTGCTTACTAGCCAATGTTCTATAATGTGCATATATTATATCTAAAATCAGAAGAAAAAATGAACTGAAAAATAAAATTAATTCTAAAACATGCCTTAACTGTAGTTGCTCTTCAGTTACCGTTCTTTTTCTTTCCTCCCTACTATAGTCAGTTTCTTGGAAAAGTGTTAGCTTTTCTTGGTAGGTGTCCCACAGGTACCTCTGACTCAACATATTCCGAAAACTAACTCTAAATCATCTTCTCCTCCTATATTCCCTCTCTCAGTAATTGCCTCTCTTTGACACAGTTATCCGGGCTGGAAACCTGATAGTCATACATGTCTTAACATCTCATCAGGGCACAAAATCCTTTAAATTCTACCTCTGTAACACTTCTCAAATTAATAGTTACTTCCTTTCTAGGGTCCCCTTATCTTCAAAATAGTAATAGTTACCATTTATGAGTGCTTATTATGTGCTAGTCATTGTGCTAAAATTAACCCACACAACTCCAAGAAGCAGGTACCATTAGCCCCATTTTACAGATGAGAAAACTGAGACTTTGTAGTTTATTTAATTTATCCAGATACAAACAACTAGTAGAAGGCAAAGTGAAAATTCAAAAGAAGATAGCTGCGTCATACAACAAGTTCCCACCACTCTAATACATACACTGCCTTCAGTCTAGCCCCATTATAATGCATCAACTACACAGTTTCCAGAAAGCTTTCTAGAATGCAAATCTGGTCATGTCACTTGCCTGCTTAAACATTTCAACAGGAATTTTGTTTCTGGACAGGATTTAATAAATAGTGGCAGGTCTTCCTTCTCATTGCACCAGATAGAAAAAAAAAAAGGTAAATTACAGAAATAATATTCTTAAAGCCTTCAGAGAGCTGTGAAAACAAATATTATCAAATTAAAATTCATGAGATAGTAGAGCCATTCTCAGATGAGCTGAGATTGCCAAATCTTTTCTTCCCTTTGGGGATTAATCATGTCTGGGCATTGCTAAGAAACAGGCTTGCCATAGACAGATTTTCTAAGGGAAGGGAAAATCAGAAGAGCTTTTGATGACTGTGTGGGTTGGTGTGATGGACTGCAATTTGGAGACACTTTGTAACTGTGGCCAGGGTTCCCCACAGGACATATTCTGAGTGCTGGGGTAGTGTGGGAGGCTGTGGATTGGACTGGGGAGGCAGATTAACGTTTCCTGCGGTCACAATATTCCACTACAGGAAGAGGCCTAAAACAAACATTTGAAACTGAAAGTAAATGAAGTCTAACTAAAGCCATAACCCAGCACTGACCAAACTCCATCCCTAATTGGATTAACATGATCCACCCTTCATGCTTTCTGTCCAGCTAAGGAAAGGGTGCACTGCCTCAGAGAAAAAACGTTAAGTTCATTATCTGTAGATCTTTAACACATAATTTCTGCCATATAATAAAAAATTATACAGAAATTACAGGACTTGCAAGAAAGAAGGAAAATGTGGCCAATGACCAAGAGGAAAAAATAGACATTAGAAACAGATCCAAGGATTACCCAGATACTGATGTTAGCAGGCCAGGACTTTAAAATTATTATAAATATGTTAAAGAAAACAGAAAATTTGGAAAAAAATGGATGAAAACAGAAGTAATTTCAACAGAGTATTAGAATATATATAAACAAGATTCAAATGGCATTTTAGAAATATATATACATATATATATACACACACACATATACATATAAAATCTGAAATTGGGAACTGATATCATGGGTTTAAAAGAGACTGGCAAAAGAGACAGGACTAGTGAATGCAAAGGTAAGTCAATATAAAATATCCAAAATGAAGCCCAGAGAAGAAAATAACATGGAAAAATGAGAAGAACATAAGATATGTTTGTGATATAATGAAAATCCAACATATGTGTAATTGCAATCCCAGAAGGACTGGAGAGTGGTAACTGGAAAGAAACAATATTTGAAAAGATAATAGCTGAGAATTATTCAACATTGAAGAAAGATGTATTCAAGGATTCCTATCAACCCCAACCAGTATATATACAGAGAAAAGTGTATTTATGCCCACTGTGATAAAACTGCTAAAAAACAAGGATAACGATAAAAATCTGTACAGCAGCCAGAAAAAAAATTACATTCAAAGAAACAACAATAATATGAAGAGTGGAATTTTAAACAGGAACTATAGGAGCAAGGAAGCAATGGGATGGTATCTTTAAAGAGTTGAAAAAAACTGCTATCTAGGGTTTTAAACCCAGTGAAAAAATCCTTCCAAAGTCAAAATGAAATAAACGCATTTTTCAGACACATAAAGCTGGGAAAATTACTCATCAACAGACCAACATTATACAAAATACTGCAGAAATTTCTTCTGAATAAAGGAAAATAATCTCAGATGGAAGCCTAGTACCCCAAAAAGAAATAAAGTACTGTAACCTCTAGAGTAATCACTAAAAGGCTAACACAAAGAGGTCTAAAAACTGAAGAATTAATAGAAGAGATAAAATGGGATAATTCAGAATACTTGCCTAAAATATTCCAATGGTTCCGCATTTCTGGTAAAATAAATACCAAAGTCCTTAACACAGTACACCGGGTGCTCCATGATTTGGCCCCCATTTACCTCTTTGGCCTTATTTCTCGTCATGTCCCTTCAAGAACCCAGCCATTTGGGACTACTCATAGCTCCCTTAGCACACCATCCATATACTGTTCCTTTGCCAGAAATATCATCCCCCTTTTTTCTTACCTAACTAATATCAATTTAACTTTTAATATCTAGCTCAGGCACAATCTGATTTCTCTGAAAAATCATCTATGAACCTCCACGTGATCCCACAGTACCCAGGGCTTATCTCTATTATAGCCTGGTTTGTTTCCTTATCTAGTTCCCCAACTAGTCTTCAAGAGCTTTGAAGGCTGTGCCTCTACAAGTCAGCTCTGCGCCTCCACCACCCAGCACAAGGGCCAGCACAGAGAAGGCATTCAATATTCACCAGGAGGGCTAAACAAACACAGGAGCAAACACGATTTCTGCATCAGCTATTTGAAGACTGCTATTATGCAGAGCATGTTACCATCCTCTCCCATTCTCCAGACCCTTATTTCTAAATAGCGCACCAGTACCTCAAACTCAACACATTCCAAACTCAACCCTATCCATATGTGTCAAACTCAGTCAACGTGGCACCATCTGAAGTCACCCATTGCAGCCGGCCTGGAATCATTTGGACTTGTGCCCTACTTCAACCACAATGTGTCTTTCTTTATGTTTCCTTGATCTTGACTTCCTCTTCTCCTCCCTCACCCTTTGAACGCCTACTCATTTTAAGTCCCAGCTCAGAGCTGACTTCCACTAATTCCTTCTTATGCCCCAGGCAGAATTAATCTGCCTTCTTCTCTGAGGCGTCCACAGAACCTCATTTGTGGTGGCACGTGTCATGCATTCTGTTGTCCTCAGTAGTTTACATCTGTCTCCCCCTCAAGCCGGTGAAACTTTTTAAAAAAGGAACTATTTTCACTTGCAGAGAAGGCAGATGAGTGGAAATATTTAAAAGGGAGCAAAGAAGAAAAGCAAAAGAGAGAAAACATCTTTTTTAAACGGTGTGGAAATTATAGAAAAATTTTATATTAAAAAATCCAGGAGAAAACATTCTCTTTGAAAATGTATTAGAGGGTTTTTTGTATTTTCAGTATTTCCAACCAGCCGTTCACCCCCAAATTCCCCTACACATCCTCCCTGCCCATGAGGAGAATTTATCTGCCGATGAAGGAGAATTCTCCTGCTGCAGAACGTGCAAGGCTCCTCACAAAAACAGGAGCTCCCAGGGCTGAGGAGAGGCATTTGCTGCCCTCACCCACTTCCTGGCTCTCCAGCTTCTGCAACCTCCTTCTCTCCTATTTCTCTTGCCTCTATTCTGACTCCTTGCTCCATCTTGCATGTTCTATGTCTGGACCGTCTTTACACTTTGTTCTGGCTCCCTGGATCTTGTCTTACTGTCTGTTCCCCACATTCTCTTCCATCTGTGACTCAGCAGGACAAGATAAGTCCTCCCCATGTTTATTCTTGAAGATGAATCATCCTGGGGAAAAAGCAGTAGGCTGATAGACTGAAAGCCCAGTCAGATGCACTAAAGGTTATTTAAAGCCCTAATGTTCGTGGATTCATGTTTTTAGAAGAAATGAGCAGATATCATAGATGATCCTCCTGAGAGCAAATGAATGATTATAGATTTAGAAAAGAGAAACTGAGAAAAAGCAAAGGAAGCTGATAATAATTAGACTGGAAATATAGCGGTGAGAAATGACAGCTGTACCTTGTTTACAAGTGGAATTAAAAAAAAAAATGTTGACCAGCTGTTATAGGGAACCAAGCAGAGACAAGAGGCTTAAACTTCCCCAAGTGTAGACATCAATGCCTCCCTCCTACAAGGGTTATTATTTCTCAAGGATGATGTTGAACCCCCATCTCAGAGGATTTGAAAAGTTTAGAAACCACAGATCTCAGATGGTTCGAGTGCAGTTCTGATCTTTTGACTGTTACAAGTTGAAAACTTCTCTTTTCATAAATTATTTTAAATGAGTTCCCTGCAGTGTCCATATGCTTTCTGAGTGCCTCGCTGAGGAGCAGGTTGTGTTGCCTGCACTCCCGTCGGGTCCCTCTTTGCAGGTAGGATGCTTGTACAGAAATTACTCTTCAAGCTCTTAGACACTTGGAAGCCTATAACAGTCCGAAAAATAGAGCATTCTTTTGCACATCTTGTTTCCAAATCCTCAGAGATCATTCACTTCTGTTTTCTAAATTAAGCTTTCTTGTCGACTCATCATATTAGCCTAGCACAACAGCTGGAAGGCTCTAAGACAATACACTTTAAGGAGCTGCTATTTATAGGATTTCACATGAAAAGAACAAAACCAGATTGTCAGAGACTCTGTTCTGAAGCTGCTTTAGGATATCTCTTTCTCTGGTATCAGATCTGAAAATTAAGATTATTGGGGGGAATGGGTTCTTATTCATAGCAGACTCATTATATATATTCATGGCATTCTGACTTCAGAAAGGTGGCAAAACAAAAATATTCCTCTTATGTATTTTGGCCTGTTGGCTGTCCTTTCTGAGAACACAGATCAGCAGCTGAGCTATAAATCTTAGCAGTCAAACCATACTTCATTTCGCTGCAACCTACAAGGCGAACACGTTACTTTCACGCTTTTCTACTTTGTTTTCTTAATTGGTTGAGTTTCGTGGGGAGAGAGGACGGACATGGTATGATGGTTGAGGACTTACTTTCAGGAAGTGATGGAAGCTCTGGAACTTGGGGACATTCCTCCTCTGGCTCTTCCCTAAAGTATTTCTCAGGGTCTAGAAGAAAAGCTGGTTTATTGACTTCAGGTAGTTCTTTCAAGTTTCCAATGCTTAATGACCTAAAACCACCTTTACAACAGCAGGTTTTAAGGGAGGATGGAAAAAAAATGTATAATATCATTAATTCCTCAGAAAGGGCTAGCACATTTCCAAGTTAACTTTTTAAAAAAAAAAAAATCTAACCTCCCTGTTACTCAGCTGGTACAGCTGCAGATCAGCAAACCCTATAAACACAGCTGTTCAAGATAAATCCATGTTCCTTTTATGCAAAGGGACCAAAAGAAACTCAAGGCTCCCCATTCATTTATTTTTCATTTTGTATTCTTTGCTATTTTCCCTTGAAAATGAATATTCTGCAGTTTTGGAAAAGCTCCAGTTTCTCTTTTATCTGCAAGAAAACTGTAGGCTTTGTGAGATGGAATCTATTTTTCAGCGTTTAACAACATATCTAAAAGTTTGAGTTTGCAGGTTCACTTTCATTTTGCTGAAATGTAAACCAGATCTTTATTATTGTATCTATGATGCACACAATGAGATAATGGGAAGGAAGACTCTTAATTATGCCCTTACAGGCAAAGTCTTGGACAAAATTAAAAAGTTTTCTTTTTGCTTCATGGGATAAATGGATAATGGAATGGAAGTCTACAAAAACTTAATTCAAGATGTGATTCTGTGTTTGTTTAACTGTTAGCTCTGTGAAGGTAAAAACTGTCTGTGCTTTTGTCATTGTGGTAGCTCAGTATCTAGGAAAAGTAAACTAACAGGTAAGTAGCACCTGCTCAGAGACAAGTCATGTGCCGTGTCAGTGGTTCTCGAACTGTACCAGGCATCAGAATCATCTGCAGGGCTTATCAAAGCATAAACCACTTGCACCATTCCCGTTTCTAACTTAGTTGGGTGGGGATGGGGCCCCAGAATGTACCTAAATTCCCAGTGATGCTGATGCTGGTAGACCAGGGAACGTACTTTGGGAACCAATGTGTTATATTAAACCAAAGGAGAAATCTTCGCAACCTTTAAAGTATCATTATGCCCTTTTGACAGATGAGGAAATCAAGGCTCAAGATGCTTTAGTAACTTGCCTGAATTTACATAACTGGTAAATGGTAGACCTTGGACATCAACTCAAGTATACTTCACTCTAAAAGTCATGCTCCAAGGTATAATAATAATAAATAATATTACTAATAAAACTGTACTGAGTTTCTACAATATGCCAGGCACTAAGTGCTTCACATATATTTTCTCATGTAATCCTGACAAAACCCCTATAGAGTAGATTAGTTTATAAATATGCATTGAATACTAACAAATAATAATGTACCTTTTGACAGCAAAATTTCAACAGAAATGAGCACATTTGCTCTGTGAAAGTGCAGCTTCCCCTTGGACATAAGTTGACAAAAGATTTGTAGTGAGTGAAAATTCTCGTCATATGATGGAGCTTCGAGAATGATTCTCACTACTCTTCTAAACAACACACTTCAATATGATAACAATTCTTTTGTTTCAATTACTTTTTTTTACAGTTTTTTTCTGGTCAGCCACAACTAAACAAGTACGTTGTTCTGTGTGGCTTTGGGCTTTCTGAGAACAAAAATAGTTTTAATTTTATTTTTATCTTTTAAACACTTAGGAGAGAGAATTAACATCCTGTGCCAACTCTATTTTGGAAACTATAGCGGGCACTTTCCACGTGTTTTCTGGTTTAGACCTTATACTTCTGCCTATTGTACACTGTGAAGGCTTGGACAAGTCACTTAATATCTCTGAGCCTCGCTTTCCTCCTTTGTTAAAATGAGATCACAAGAGCTTACATTCAGATTTATTAAGGAATACCAACATTCCTGGCACATAGAGTAGTTACTTGTTTTCTTCACACCAATCTATAAAATAATAACATGATAAAAATATATCAACGGTGATTACTTACTGAATGGTTTTTTTATAACTTCACCATTGTAAAGGTTATGTGTTTTTTTCTTATAAACATTTCTTTCCTTATATTCATACCTAAATTTATAACTTCTGATGGTCTGACATTGGAAGAAAATAATTTATGATGAAACAAAATATCAACCACAAAGGATGAACAGACACTTTCTGGCTATAAATATACACCTTTAACAAAAAAAATTTCTATCCTGTGGACCTAAGTAGTGACAATTGTTTACACTAATCAAGTTATATGTTTGAATAAAATGCCTACTAGCCAGGTGATGGTATAAAAGGGTAAGAGCCACGAAGGAGGAGAAGCTAGTTAAGCAAAGGTCCTGTCCGCATAAAAACTGGAAGGTCAGAGAAAAAACTATGAAGAAAATGCCACAGAAACGCACACTATCCTTGCCCTGTGTGTAAATTATATGGGCTAATCAGTGGTATGTGTCAAAAGCTCTTTCATCCAGTGTTATGCCTGGATCTTCATTTATGGTATCCAAAATGCAAAAAGAAAAAAAAGTTCAGTGCTTTTGAGGCTTGTTATATGAATCGATAGATTAGCTTGAATCCACAGGAAAAATTTTTATCAGTAAAACACAGGAAGTGAAACCAGTCCATAGTTGTATATAATTCCAGTCAGGAAACAGGAGATGGTCTCAAATATATTTAACATTCACTGTCACAGACCTCAACCTTAACAGCTACAAGCCATGTTTCCAAAAATTGTTATTATTCTCTTGGAAGCCTCAGGCCAGAAAACATACCTATTTTTCACAAAATCATTGAGAGCCATGGGGTCTGCCCTCTCCCTTCTGCCTCCTTTCCTTGCACCCTTTAACCCTTTGTGATTACTGCTGCCCTTAACCTTTATTCCCTATTTTGCTACACATTAAGCAGCTATAGAATCTTGAGATGTTTCCTATACTCTCAGCCTCAATTTCCTCCTCTGTATGAGATTCTTACTGTGATTTTAAAGGAGATAAGATGGATGAATGCTCAGCGATGTGTCTAATAAATAATGGTATTCAATAAATGTTTATTTCCCTCCTTCCTTTTCCTCTCCCCTACTTGACTGTATCTCCCAAACCCAAATGAGCTTAAAAGTAAAAGTTTCATTTTAGAGTAGTTTTAGAGTTACAGAAAAGTTGCAATGATAGTACAGAGTTCTGGTATACCCCTCACCCAATTTTCCCTGTTGTTAACATCTTATATTACCCTTTGTCACAATCAATACTGATATATTATGATTAACTAACCTTAGTATTTTATTAGGATTTTCCTAGCTTTTCCTAATGTCCTTTTTCTATCCCAGGATACCACATTACATTTAGTTTTCTGACTCCTTAGTTTTCTCTGGTCTATGATAATTTCTCAGACTTGCCTTGTTTTTGATGACCTTGACAATTTTAAGAAATATCAGTCAGTTTTTTTGTAGAATCTCCTTCAATTTGGGTTTGTCTGATGTTTATTTATGGTTACACAAAGATTATGGGTTGTTGGGAGGAAGATAACAGAGATGAAGTGCTATTCTCATTATATCTTATCAAGGGCACAGGCTATCAACCTGACTTACCACTGTTGATGTTAACTTTATCACCTGGCCAAAGTTGTGTTTCCCAAGTTTCTGTAAAGTTACTTTTTCCCTTCCTGTCTATACACTACTCTCTGGAGGCAAGTTTCCAAGCACAGTCTACACTTAAGGAAGATGAAGAGGAGAGTTAAGCTCTACATCCTTGATTGGGGGGCGTATCTACATAAATTATTTGGAATTATAGATTTTGTTTTTAAGGAAATCTTTGCCATCCAAAAGACTGATGGTAGGTAGCAGCTTTTCCCCAAATCACACTGGAATGATCTCCCTCACAACATACTATCTCCCATGAATAAGACATATTATTCAACCCTCAGAATGGGGGAAAATATTTTCAAACAAAGCAACTGACAAAGGGTTAATCTCCAAAATATACAAACAGCTCATGCAGCTCAATATCAAAAAACAAATAACCCAATCAAAAAATGGGCAGAAGATCTTCACAGACATTTCTCCAAAGAAGACATACAGATGGATGGCCAACAAACACATGAAAAGATGCTCAATGTCACTAATTAATAGAGAAATGCAAATCAAAACTACAATAAGGTATCACCTCATATGAGTTAGAATGGCCATCATCAAAAAATCTACAAACAACAAATGCTGGAGAGGGTGTGGAGAAACAGGAACTCTCTTACACTGTTGGTGGGAATGTAAATTGATACAGCCACTATGGAGAACAGTATGGAGGTTCCTCAAAAAACTAAAAATAGAACTACCATATGACCCAGCAATCCCACTCCTGGGCATATACCTGGAGAAAACCATAATTCCAAAAGATACATGCACCCCAATGTTCATTGCAGCACTATTTACAATAGCCAGGACATGGAAGCAACATAAATGTCCATCAACAGAGGAATGGATAAAGAAGATGTGGTACATATATACAATGAATATTACCCATCTATAAGAAGGAACGAAATAGTGCCATTTGCAGAGACGTTGGTAGACCTAGAGACTGTCATACAGAGTGAGGTAAGTCAGAAAGACAAAAACAATATTGTATATCACTTATATGTGGAGTCTAGAGAAATGGTACAGATGAACTTATTTGCAAAGCAGAAATAGAGAGAGAGGTAGAGAACAAACGTATGGATACCGGGGGGTGGGGGGGCGGGGTTTGGGATGAATTGTGAGATCTGGAATTGACATATACACACTACTATGTATAAAACAGATAACTAATGAGAACCTACTGTATAGCACAGGGAACTCTACTCAGTGCTCTGTGGTGACCTAAATGGGAAGGAAATCTAAAAAAGAGGGGATATGTGTGTACATATAACTTATTCACTTTGCTGTATAGCAGAAATTAACACAACATTGTAAAGCAACTATACCCCAATAAAAATTAATTTTAAAAAAAGACATGTTTATTCAGCCACTATTCAGGCTTTGACGACAAGAATGATGGTATCTTTAGAGAGTCATTTTAAATAGTAAGAGAATCTGTAAAAATAAGAAGTTGGTGGTGGATGCAGGAGAGGTAGATTACGGTGCAGTTAGGTCTTGCAGTTACTAGGTTAAGAATATATTTTTTTCCTCAGAAAAGTATAACTGAAATAAACTGAGGTGCAAAAGTTTGAGGGAGGTCTATCTTTGGACAAGTTAACACCAGACCTTAGTTTTTCTCCAAACACCCTGAATGGTTTCCTGCTTTTAGACTCTTTGTTTTCCAGCTCTCTCATCCAGTGGCATTTAAACTGAGTATCTTTTGTGTGAAACGAAAGACTCTGTCTATCTCCACTAAAGAATTTAATCCACAGAGGGAAAGAGGAAGGCGGACAGTAAGAGAAACTCTTCTAGAGAGTCATAACAATCTGCACTAATTAGATGACTGCCTAGGAAATGGAGCCATACTGATAAAACTCCAAGACAAAGGGCAGTTCTATGAACAACTAGACTGTAGAATCAACTTCGATTTACAGGCCAACCTATTGCTTCTTTTCCATAGACATTTGACTTCTTGGAAAGTGGTTACTATGAAAATGTACAGGGAAATGGAAAGAGGTGAATATTCCTAAGAGTCCAATATTCCTAGTGGTCGAATACAAAGAAGCTAAAGAATGTAATAAGGAACACAGATAGAGTTTAAAACTTTTCCAAAAATGTCTTATGTGGTGATGCAAGAAGGGAGCCTACTATGGGCTCTGTCATCCTTGCCATCAATTCTATGAGAAGGAAAGACTCTAAATCTGCCATCTCTCTGTTCTGGATGTAGGAAGTAGGAACGATGTGTGACAAGTCCCCAAGTGCCCTAAAGGAAAGTGAAGGTGCCTAGAGTAGTGGCTTACCCATAGCAGGTACTTGACAAAACATTTGATCACTTGACTCAGAGACCAGCAACTTTTCAATATGGTCACATGTTGCTTGTCAGACAGGCAGAATAGAGCAGTGGCAAAGTACTGACTCTGGAGTTAGAATGCCTGCTTTGGGGTCCCTGGCTCACCTCTTGTTCATTGTGTAAATCACTTAACTTTTTTCTGTCTTGCTTTCCTAGTTATGAAATGGAGATTATAATTGTAGATATCACCAAGGATTATAGTGACAATTAAATGTTAAACATAAAAAACCCTAGAACAGTGCCTGGAATATGGTAAGAACTCAATAAGTATTGGCTACTATCTCTTTAAGAAAGAATAATACAATATTTTTCACTCAAAGCAGGAGTTCCAACACCCCCTACAGCCAGTTCTAATACTCTTATTTTATTTTATGTTTGTGTTTTTTATATTTATAATATTCCTATTTTATTTTCTCACATAAGCTCTACTGGCAGAATAATTAGATAATCAACAGCTTATAAATGATATTAAATATCAGTTCCCATCTAATAATAATATGGAATTTAGAACATAATTATTTCATATTTCTAAGGAACATTAATTTTAAGTGTACCTTCTGCCTTATATAAACTTACAGAGAAATTAATGGAATTTATGTTTCATTTCCCATCTAATTATTTTATCCTGGTTTCTAATAATCATTTCCCCATAAATATTTTTTTAATGGTAGCCAAAGAAAAATTTGTCAGATAGTAGAAGATGGGGCGGATTTGCTCTTTGTTGCCCTAGAATAAGATGAAGATGGATGAGAGCACGTCCTACAAATGGATAGATCCGACCTACAATTAGAGTCCTTCTATAACAAAGAGTGGTTGAATAACAGAGAAGGCTATCTGCACAATGGTGAGTGCAGCCCGTAGGATATATTCAAGAAGAGGCTGGGATGTGCTTCTCTCAAGGCCTCAAGAAGAATTAGTCTAGCAGACATCAGATACCTCTTTCAAGTTCATTATCAAATTATTAAAGATTAACAAACGTGAAAAAATAATTAAAAAATAAAACTGATGATTTATCAGGGTGGCAATTTAAATTAAAAATAATAATTTTTTAAATTTTAAAAAATTTAAAATTTTTTAATTTAAATTTAAAATTAAAAAAAAATAAAACTGATGATTTATCAGAGTGGCAAGTTTAAATTTTTAAAAAAATAAAACTGATGATTTATCAGAGTGGCAATTTTAAGACAATGACAACAGTCAGTGCTGGTTCAGAGACAGCCATTTCTATATACTGCTGGTGGTGGAGTCTTCACACCATTGGGATGGCAATTTAGCAAGATTCAGAGGCCTTTAAAACTTTGACTCAGCAACTCCAATTCAAAGAATTTATTGTAATGATGAATTCAGTCAGGTACTCTTAACACGTGTGCATGAAGGTATTTCAATAAATGTTTCTCAGTTAAAATTTGTAAACAGCGTAAATATTTTAAAAGAAGAGAATGTTTAAAAAGCTACGTGATAAATTCCTAAGAGGTCATTTCGAGTACTGATGTCTGTAGATACTCATATTAAGTAACTCGGAAGTGTACTGGCTGTATGTTTTTAAGTAGTAAAACAGGTTATAAACTGTGTGTACTATATCCTCACGTTTATAAAATGTATATTTGTTTATTTGTATACGCATGCTCAGAACAAGACCTGAAGAGTGAAATGCCTAAGTGTTATTGGTGGTTTTGCTGCTAATGATTTCTTCTCATCTTTTTCTTCTTGCTTGTTTGTATTTGTAATTTTTCTCCTAATGAACATGTACTATTTTCATAATAAAGAAATACTCTAAGGTTATATTATCTAAATTATTCATTCTATCTACAATTTTTCTAGATTACAATAATTTTGTGTTAATCCAGAAACCAAATATTGCCATAGGTTAAGAAAAATGCATGTCCACTGTGGTTTTTGTTCCCCCATTTACTTTTTTCAGTTATTTCTTTTTTTCCCCACTTTCTAGTGGTAATATGACTTTTGCAGAACCTACAGAAGGAGAAAAATCTATTTCTTTGTGTCAATTTTTAACTCAGCATTAGGACTTCCTATTTTCTCTTAAATTCTATATTCATCTGCATATCCCCAGGACTTAAATTGAAGACGACATTTTACCACCTACCTACTTCTCACACACAATACTATAAAATACCTTAAGCACTATGAAAACCTGGTATTTATGTATAAGACAGAACATCATAAATGCCAAGCTTTTATCCTGGAAAGAGAATCTTAGGAGTTAAGGTGAGAACATGGCTTTAAATTATTAAACTTTTCCTTCATTTTTCATGTTTCTTTCATTTTCTATTGGCTTTTTTCTTTCTTCTTCTCTATCTTTCTTACTCTTCCTCCCCCTCCATTTAAACATCCCTCCACCCGAATACACACACCAAATGTGCTTTTCCCCTTTTAGTCTCTCCAAATTCTTTCACATATTTACTTTTCTTTCATACTTTTGCATATGGACAAGAACTGGCATGATTTTCTCCTTGGATTTCCTAATCTGATTAGAAATAGGGCACATTCTTCAGAATAATATTTTCTTAGGGAAAAGGTGATCTGTAATCTCTTCAGTACTGGATGGAGGCCACAAGAGACATTCTACATCTGACAATTGTATTTCATTTGTAGGTTTTCTCCATAGGATTCATGGACATGTTTCTGGGAGAAGTGAGGGCTGTACCTGCCAAGTCAATTCTGAGGATACGTTTTTAACCTTTTCCTTTCAAATAGTTCAAAAATTCCAAAATGATATTATTCCCTTCTATCTCATTATTACAGTCTTAAAATTTATTTCAATTCACTCATTTGAATTAAAGGCAGAAATTTTAAATATCACAGGTATTTTGGGATGTGTTGTCACTTGAAAAGATGTGGTATAAACAGAGATAACTTTGCTTTTTACTGCCGGCAACATCTCCCAAGGCCCACAGAAATGTATAACGAAGGTGAGATGATCACTCTGCTATAGTCTTATTTCCTCTGGCAGAATGCAAAGCTCTAGTTTTAAGAGAAATCTGTGAAGTTAGGAACGTATACATCAGCACTAATTTTCAGAAGACAAGTAAAGTGTCATGGAACAATAGGAAATGAAATAAGATGGATAGAAGTCAGGAAAGAAGTCAACAGTTTAAAGTGCCAATTTTTAAATCTAAGGAAAGGCTAATTTAAAAAAAAAAGAATAACTGAGATTGTCATAAGTAATGGGAACTTAATATCTTGGCTGAAATACTCAAACAGGAATCTGTGACACTTGCATTCACTCTTCTAGGAGTGTCACAGGAAGAGAAACAATGATCAATCTGTGTTACCCTGGGGTAACTTTATCTCCTGATCTGTACAATTGAGTTGGGTGACTGGGTGGGGGCATTTTATTGTACACCAAGTCTTTCCATTCTCAGCCCTCTATTCTCGTACAGGATCGGTCATGCTGTATTTCTAAACTGAAAGATTCTTCTGCCTGAAAGTAAAATGCCACTTGACATTTCAGCAAGCCATAATTCAAGGAAATGGAAGAACAAATACCAAAAGGTAACTGAGTGTAACAGGATGTTTAAAGGGGAATTTTTTTTTCTCTCCTACCTCGTCATCAGAGGTCCAAAATGTTTGAAAGCAAAATAATTAATTAATTAAGAGGTAAAATGTATTCCCACATTCCAAAGTGAGGTGCTAGATCGATTCCTTGTGCAGGCCCACTTTGTCAAGGAGGTAGCATCTTGTGATACTCAGGCCAACCACCACTCTAGGATAGAAACAGACTAAGGATGCAGCAATCCTAAGAGAGGACTGTACTGCAGAGTCGTAGGTGTGCACTGAGAACCACTCCCACGGGAGAGGAGGAATGCTTCCCCCTCAGTTCTAGCTCCTGTTCACATAAACCAGGCAAAGAGTTTAACACATGCCCCCTGGGGTAACCATTAGAGGGACACAGTGAACCAGTGACTCATTAATATCTGAAAAAGTCTACTGTGGTTGAAAGTACCCCAGTGAGAGGAGGAGAAGGGGTAGCTGTGGAGCAGTTGGTGTGGCAAGGACGTGTGAGCTTCCTATTGGTCAAGCAGAAGTTAACCCAAGAGAAGCTGTGCAAGAGGCGAGGCTGCCAGTGTGAGGAGACTGGAACAGAAAAACCCCAACTGGTGGGTTTGAGCCCCAAGAGTTTAGCCAAAGAGTGCATTAATTTAGAAAGGTGCAATGCAGAGGTCTCTGCCTGGTGTCATCAGAGAACCCTCAACTGTACTCCCTTAATGTAAACTATGGACTTTAGTTAACAATAAAGTATCAATATTGGTTCATCAATCATAACAAATGTACCACACTAATGTTTGACACTGTGTGGGATAGGCGTGGGGTATGTAGGAATTCTCTGTGTTTTCTATGCAATTTTTCTGTAGACCTTAAAAAAAGTAATATAGGCACACGGTAATAAAAATGCCAATTGTATCAACGAAAATACAATGAACAAAATCGTTTTCTCAAAAGATTGTTTAATATGAAAGGTGAAATTATGAGAGCATGAGTTAGCAAGAATATGGGAAACAAAAGAAACAATTAAAACTGCCTGGCATTAGAGTTAGAGGAATGTAAGAATGGGATCCATCAGAGTGGCATGAAAAGAAGAAATGGCTGAACAGGAAGGAAAGGCTAGAAGTCATAAAAGGAGAGTGATATCCAATATTCAAAGTCAAGCTCTTTGAACTTCTGACATATATACCTCTGTGTGCCTTACCAAAACCAGGAGTAAAATCTGACATACATTCTAAGATGGACAGGTAACTAGCTAGGTAGATACATACATACACATATACACACATATATTGCTTTTAAAGAAAGGGGTTAATTTCCAAAATTAGGTTGATAATGGAGTAGAAACAAGAGACTGGAAGACACAGAACAGAAGTCAAGCATTCAACAGAGACAAGAAGTAAGAAACAGATATCACCCTGAGAACATACGTTCTCCCGTTGCTATAGACACATACCTACCAATAACATAAATGTTAGCAAAATCTTGAAGTAGTCATTGAACATTCCACAAAGCACAGAAGGAATTTAGGGCCAATTTTACTCTTTACAGGTAAGATGTACTTACTTGTATGTTGACTCTTTGTTTTTCTTATCAAGTAGAGAATGTTTTGATGGGTCTAACCATGATTCCTCCTTAGAAAGCAAAGGAATTTCCTTTATGCTTTTCTCTTGAATCTTATCTTCCATTAAATTAGTATTTCTTTTAGGAAAGGAAAAACAGTTCTCAAGTCGCCAATGCTTTGCCTGAAAAAACAGAGATTTACTTTTATAAAATGTATTTTCCTTGAACATTTATATGTGTCTAACATGTGCTAGATTATTAATTGAAGTCCTGGGGACACCAGAAATGAAGATGATATGGTTCCTGAACTCAAGGAGCTTACAGTCTTCTAAGGGAGATGGGACATATACATGTAACTTTAATAAAGTTAGAAAGTGATGTATCATAAGAAACAAACAGATATTTTCTGAAGAGATAATAATGAACTGCTAAAAAGAAATTAACATTCCCACTTTAAAATCCTGTATAGCAAGATGTATATTAACTAAAAAGAAAAACAAAGCTTTGGTTGAAGAACTGTCTGAATTTTTCATACTACTACTTTCTTTGCATCTTCCCCTCCCAAAATCTCAAAAGCCAGTCCAATTACTGAGTACTTTTTCCTAGAAAAATATATGTGTTACATGATAATTTTCGCAGAACTTGGCTACCGCTCTTAATGTGTATCCATCTAGTGAGAGCTCCCCATTGACAATTTATGTTTTAAATACAGAAGCAATTTCCTTGTCTTCTATTTGTTCACACTGTATCCACAGGAACGCAGCAGGGAACAGAGCCTGTGTGATATGAGGGAACGTTAGGGATCCCCAGCATATCTGACTGGCCTATGAATGATCAACCTTTGTCAGAGGATTTACAAAGTACAATGCCTACGGGGTCAGGAAGGCAGTGTCAATGAATAAATCAAGTCTCGTATAAGATGATAAATAGCAAGTGAAAGTCAGCCTCAGTGTTCATAGGCAAAAGGGAAAGAAAGGTGGCATTACACTGACTTAGAGGGAACCCATTTTCCATAAAGGGGGCCACAGCTACTCTCAGGGAATGACATGTTCTTTTCCAAGAGAAGCAAGAAATTTGGATATTATATGAAACCTCTTAATGTTTAAACATGGGCAACTAAATCAAATTTTAAACACTGGGTGAATAGGCTCGATCAAAGTCACTGGCCATCAAAGCAATCAGCTGAGGAGGGGTGCCAGTACACACTCTGCCCAACACAACAGTGGTCAGTGCTGAGATGGACACTGAAGAAGCACAAGCGTCATCTAATTTCTTTTTATACCACAATCATCTGACAGTTTCTTGGGATAAGTGTATCTCCACAGATAAACCATCCCTACCCCTATCTCTCCAACTCTAGAAATAGACATAGCACATCACATACTTTTAAAAATCTAACTTGAAAACCAACCTCAGGTCAATAGCTATGTTATAAAACTGATTCACAGTTATTAAAAAAAAACTTCTTTTTTGAAATATACTGAATCACACTGCATTAAATCTTGAATACTTTAATCAGACTGAATGTGATTGGAAAATGAAGCCTTAGTGTAAGAAATTAAAATACACGATTGCTTTTCCTTTTGTTTTTATAACTGCTAGAACAGAATTAATTCCACGAAAAGACAAATGCAACATTCAAATGTAGGTCAAAAGTCACTACACTGTACAAATCAAGCTGGTTCAGGAAAAATTGCTCTGATCCGAGCTATATTTAAGAATTGAGTCTCTTCTTATCTCTGTATTTCCGTCTGCCTCCCATATCTTTCTGTTCTTTCTGTGAAAGGGTGTCTCTTCTCACACTATGAGAAGGACATTCACTGTTGCTTTTTTCCAGTATCTGCTAATTTTCTCTCTTTCTTCCTCCCCTGCTCTCCATTGCCCTCCCCTCCCACGGCCTCCTGTGGCCCTTGGAACTAGCGGCACCCATATCCAAGACAGCTTGACAAAAGTGAGTTCTTAAAAAACATGTAAAGCTCAAGCAGAAGGGACTAGAAAACCCAGCTGTCCCCCGCTTTGCCCGCCTTTACTTTCTAAAACTACCCAGCTCTGGTGGCTCTTTTCCTATCTCGAACAGAAGGGAAAAAAACCAAACTATTTTCACGCAGGCTTTCTGAGGCTGAGTCCTTTGAAATACAAAAGCAGAGATGTGGATGGACCTAGAGACTGTCATACAGAGTGAAGTAAGTCAGAAAGAGAAAAACAAATATCATATATTAACGCATATACATGGAACCCAGAAAAATGGTACAGAAGAACCAGTGTGCAGGGCAGAAATAGAGACACAGATGTAGAGAACAAACATACGGACACCAAGGGGGGAAAGTGGCAGGGGCGGGGGGCAGTGGTGGGATGAATTGGGAGATTTTGATTGATATATATACACTAGTATATATAAAATGGATAACGAATATGTGACGACCTATATACATGATGAAGTTCATCAATTTCATCAAATAGCTGATTTTACTGTTGATTTTTTTTCTTTCCATCCTCCCCCATCCCCTCCTTCCTTTCTTCCCACTTCTCAAGTTAGTTAAATCAGTTAGAAACCTTTTTTTGAACGTTCATACGATTTTCCTAACCTCTGTTACCATGAGCTGTTCTTTTGCATTTGTATCACAGATTGCTGTTCCCAAATGTACCTTTCTCAATTTCCGTATCAGACTTTAAAAAAAAGTGTTACATCACAGCAATCATTTAATATTTGCACATTTTAGAATTCTGGCATTTCTGTTCATTCAGGAGTACTGTCTTAATTCCAGTAAGAACAAACTCACAGAAGCCCCAACTCTGAAAAGATCGTTCCGACCTCACGAAGACTGGATAATTTCCGTAGAGATGTGTGAGCCGGGCGGCCGCTTACTGGTTCTCTCCGCCTCTGAAGACTGCAGCATTTGTGTGACTGTTGTCTGTGGTGCTCCTGTCCAGATCTTTGGTCAGGTAGAAATATCATTTTCTTATTATTCTAATATTTACTTGACATTTATTATGAGCTAGGCCTGATTTCCATTTGAATCTCATCGGCCATTCAAGTTCATTAGTCATGAAAGAACTGACTTCCATTTCTGGAACTGTAGCTCCAGGCCTTCCTTATTAACCAAGGCAGTTCCATCAAGTGGAGGACACTGGAGACATGAAAAGTTTGGGGCCTCAACGCAGCTCAAAATGTACCAGGATTTCTGAGAAAAATTTCTCCTCCAAAATAAGTGGATCCCTTCAATTTCAAAATTTAGTAGAAACACACTACAATGTGGATGGATTTACTGCATTATCATCAAACAGATGACTATGACAGCCAAGTAATAATCAGGTAATAATCAAATATAGAAAATTTTAGGAAAAAACCAAACTCTTCTGTTCATTGTCTGATTTATTCCTGCCTAAATAACAATTGCTAATGTTTGCTGAGTTTCTCCTGTTCTAAGGTCTCTACATGAATAATTTCATGTAATCTTCACAATTGCCCATCCCATGAGGGATGAATGCTCATTATTCCTATTTTATAGATGAGGAAACAGAGGCACAGAGAGTTTGAATAAATTGCCTGAGCTCACAGAAGCTAATAAGTGGTAGAGTTTGGCGTTTGACTCAAGCTGGTTCATTTCAGAGCTCATGCTTTTAACCCCTTCCTCCCATGAAACTAAGCTGTGATTTATACCTGCTTATAAAAAAATAGAAGAAAGAAAATATTTATTGTCTCACATTTCTTTCCTTTTTTCCATTTATTTTCATGGGAACTCAGCTCCTGTTCCCTTTGTACTTTGGGGGACAAAATATCATCCCGATCTGATTCAACCAGCACTGTTCAGACATGGTGGCGTGAGCATAGCCTGGAACCTCAGTTTCTATCTGGCCAGTTAACATGGTCCTATTCAGCAGCCTCAGGTGCCACTCTCATGCCCTGAGTATGGCGCTTCTCTTCATGCTGGAAGACGAAGTCTGTTGTTGCTCCCTTTGTGAAGTCGGCTTGAGGATATCAATCTGTGCTGACAGAATTCCGTACAGCCCTTTAGGACACGGAGGGTGATGGTAAATCAGAAAATGATGGTAAATTGTGCAGGTAGACCGTTTTGGGCCGGGTAATGCGGAAGTCTCCAAGAGCTGTACAGCCTCTTCTGCTCTGTAAATAAGGCAAGTGCTAGACTCTTCTCAGGAAAAAGAGTGTCTGGGTGGGAACTCAAATCGGTGTGTGGGCAGGTGTGATGAGACAGCGTGGGGCAAAGCTGGCATTCTGAACATGAAAGGAGTTGAAAAGCTGCTTCTGGCAGTTGGAGAAGTTAATGCAATGCTGACATTGCTATATGGCCATGCCACATGGGCTCTGGTGAGATGAGGTGCAAAAAAAAAAGAGTGTCTTCAAGCGGGTGTTGTCTGGAGTATAAGTCCTTTAGATGGTGCTGAAGCAAGAAATAGGTCTGTTCCAGGTATGGGTGCCATATAAACTGTGTCCACCAAACACAATCTGTACTGCAATTTTATTTTAATTAGAAATATGTGCTAGTAAAACTGTTCATTTTATACCTTTGATAGTTTTCCTTAGTTATTTCGTAAAGTCTTTTTTTTGTATAAAATACAAAAAATACTACTATTTTATAGTATTATTAGAAAATTGAGCAGGTAATCAGTGACACAAAAATCCCACACTAACTCAGGATGACAGTAATGGTAGATGAAAGGCCAGGACTCTATTTAAATTATGTTTACGGTCTCATTTCAAATAAGGCATATCTTAACTGTTTATTCTCAAACAATGCATGGTATATTACTGACAATACTGCATTCCTAAATTGGAGGATTGATTTGACGATATATTAACAGAGGATTTTCAATATTGAGAAAAATCTGTTTTTCCCCATGAATTATTTAAAAGAAGTCTGATCAATACATATGTTTTCTTTAAAATACTCAGATTGATCGTGTCTTCCTTTATCTAGAAAACAGACAAGACCTGATTCATAGTTATCTGCAACAAAAGGCAGTCAAAAATTATAAAGATAATGTTAGAATTTTTTCAATGTACCTCTGTATTCCAGATTTTCAACCACCCCTCAAGATCTCCTGCGGCGAGGTATCAATTTGACTTATCAGTAGACACAATAATGGAACCAACAACGTTATGAGCCAAAAATTCAGCCAGAAGGTGCTTCTTAAATGTATCCCAGAATCTGACATACCCAGATCCTCCACATGACACCAGGTTGGCTCCCCCTAATATGTAAGAGAACCTCTAATTAGGAAACTACAAACACAAGAAACAACTTCCTCACTGGTTTGCCCTGTAGAAAACATATGGATGTTGGAGAGGTGAATAGCCCCAAAATCAACTTCCAGCACTCTGATTCTCTCAAATATAAACTGGAAAAAACCCTATGATACATTCACTGGTTTTTGTTGAATATTAAATGAGATAGGATGTGTAAGATGTTCCATTAAATCTAGTTACCACTCCTTCGTTCATTGTTTTGATATTATTTGGGTTTTTAAATTTTGATAGAAGTAATCTGTTACTTCAAATAAACTTACAAAATACTAATTTCAACATTATAATAATATTTCAATTACGTAAAACACATCTTTCTTAATTACCCGTTGGACACATATACCAAAGAAGTAAAATTCCTCTTGCACAGAGCTGGATACGTATATGTAGTTATAGCAGCATAGCTACTGATTCCTCTATGTAGCTGTATGCTTTGAATTCTACTTATGAGCTTGTTTTTTAATCTTTCATCAAGAATTCATTGTAAGTCCTTATGGAACACTTTCTTGGTTCATAGGCCTAGAACTAACCTTTGCATTTTCCATTTTTATAGGCTTGTAGAAGCACTTTACCTAAATTATTCTTCTGTGGCAAAGTTCCTATTATTATTTGATAAATCTGTAGACTTCCAATTTGCTTCACAAATGTGCTGCCTATTAACAATCATATCTGTTTAAGGTAGAAATAATGGTATGTAGCCGCTTCAGTGGAAAAAATTTGGGAATACTGATAACAGTAAGAAGAATTAGTGTTGAGAGCAATTTCAGGATAATAGTTCATTTTGTAAGTATAAGTGCGTCCTGGAAAATAGAGCGTTTTAGAATCTGTTTCAAGGCCTATTCTAAATATTTTGCAATGGTTCTAAAACTCTATAGGGGTATACCTTTATTGACTTTTAATGCAGAAAAATTATATAAGAAAATCATGCAGATTTTCCGTCTGCAAATTGAATATGAGAGAGTGAATGTGGAAAACATGGTTCAGATTTCTTTTTTCAATCATATAACATATATATGTCTAGATTCCTATTGTTGAGGAAAAATATTTCTAAAATTAAAAAATTACTTTTTTAGGTGAAAGGTCAAAACTGCGCATTGTTCTCAGGAGCAGATTTTTACTCTGGGAGCATGTAGGCTGCATCAACACCACACTAACACAGCCATCGAAGACAAAGGGGAAATTAAGCAAATAGTTATTCAATCTATTATAATATCAAATAACTATGGTAAATCATACATTAGCATACATCTTAGAAGAAGCTCTAACCAGAACTCTGACTTATTCTGGAAAGGATTCGTAGTTGGTAAAGACACCCAAAGCATTACCCATAGCCCCACACCAAAAAAATGAAGACAAAGAGCAGGCAGCTCTCTCGACCTGGGATCAGCGGTTAGCAGCGGCTATTTCAAATTTTGCTATTGCCCCCAATCTCCAAGTTTCTCACTATTTTCTCATAGCCCACTTTGATAATAAGTGCCAGTGTGGTCATCTCAAGACTCAACCCTTCTACCCCATGCAGACCTAAGCTTTGGCTCATATATTTGGAGCATATTTCTTGCTGTGCCCTCTACCCTACCAAATCTCTACGCCATGGCTACAACACCAATTCTGATTGTTGCCCAGAGTTTTTCCTCACTCTGATCCTGACATACACAGCACTGTATAAATTGCTTCTGGGGTCTGGTCTAGCTCCTGTTCTGGACCCATCCTCCTGAATCCTAACCTCGTCTGCCACGGCCTGTGACTTCTTGTGACCTGGTGCTGACTGTTCGCTAGACGCAGTCAAACTCTACAAGACCTAGATCGGATTAGATTGAACTTTCTTTATTGTTCCCTGCTCCGACACTTTACAATATATCAAAGCAGTCTACAGTCAAAATATAAATATATATTTTACCTGTGGCTGCAATGTTTTTTCTTGCTTCAAGGAAGCAAAGCCTCATAACAGCTTTATTGCACTCAGTGTCTGTCTCAAAGGAACAGGCTCCCAGAGTAGCCTGGTCAGACGTGGGGTGGGTGAAGCAGCTCCTCCCAGCACCAGGAAGCTTTTGAGGCTCTCTATCTGAGATGGAGAGAAGCCAGGTGTCTTAAATGAAGAGACATATGCTTTTCAAACAAAACACTTATGAAAAACAATAGGCTCACCCCCATCACAGCCTCCAAAGACTCCAGCAAATCTCACAATATGTTTCCAGTCAACATCTACGGAGCCTTGTGCTGTTCACTTCCTCAACCCCGACTACAAGGATTGCTTGATTCCATTTTTATTTCTCATGCTCCGTACAAGCTTACTGTGTTTTCCCTTGATGTGAATTAATAGGGACTTCATTTTATAGTCCCTGCTAACACCTTAGAGATCCTGATATGTTCAAGACAAATGTGATTTTAATATCATAGCATTTTCAACTTATTAATCATTAATATTAAGCTTGCAAATAATGTAATGAACATGAGATACGACTATGTAATGTATTTCAATGATCATTCTTAAGCAATATTATTTTAGTGAGTTACCCTGGAAAGGATATTCCTAATGGTGCTTCAATGATCTAATGATATCATCTCCAAGCCACACTAATAAAAACTGGGGATATTCATCTCAGAATCTATAAACAGTCTGCACACAGTTATGAGAAACCTATACAGAGGTGTCTTCAAAATTTCAAAGCAAGAAATCTATAGCAATGCCTCTTGTGTCTTTTATACATTTGACATTATCTGCTTTTCTTTCCTATCTGTCTGTCTGTTTTTAATCATAGCCACAATTAGGTTCACTATCAGAACAAGACTGTGCTCTCCTGAGGACTAATGCAGACAAAGATGCAGAATTCCACCCTCTCCATGGAGGGTTCAGATGAACCCTCATGATTAGCTCTTTGGACATAAAGCAGGTCAGAGTTTTGTGCCTGCAGCCAAGTAAACTCTAAATCTCTTAAGTTAGTCATCTTCCTCGTAAAAAATTACTCCCTTAGCTTTTCACACACACACACACAAAAGCTGTATCTGATGACCAGTCCTTTCATAAGGTCTAACTCAGCCTCTGTGAGTTTATCCAGTTGAGACAACAGAACCTCACTGGGCCATGAGGAATGACATATTCATTACCCAAATAAATTAGTCTGAGGAAAAACCTTTAGTATCTAAAGAAACTAAAATAAAATGTGAAAGGCAATTGTCAAGACATTTTGCTTAAGTATAAAATATTCATCTGCTATGCTAAACTCCCATCAAACACAAGTTACTCCCATCTCATGCTTCTCACAGGTTTCTAAAGCAAGAAATAATTTAAGATTTCCAGGTGGTATAATATTTAATACAAGCTGTAGATTGAGCCTGAGCAGCCTATCAAGTGAACACGAGTTCCCATTTTCCTACCAAGGAGCGCCCAAGGTTCAGCCAAAGGCAATTTGGCGAGGTTTATTGGCAAAAAATAAACTAGATAAAAATGAGAGGCCTGCTCCCTGCTGTCAGTGATTCAGAAACGCTGATGTAGCATAAAGAGAAGGAACAGCAGCCATGGAGAATTTGCTAAGCCAAGTAAATCTCAAGGTTCTTTTTAGTCACTTTGACGAGACGACATCACTAATCCCTTGTGCTTATAGCCAATCATCTATAATTTAGGAGCAAGCTGCAGCAGGTCCATGAACAAACAACCAGGCTTACTGTGGCTGAACTCAGCCACATTATTTTAGTTGCAAACTTAGACTCACCCGATTTTGATTTTAGCAGCCGCTGATAATCAGGGTGAAGGATATAGTGAGCGTTTTCTGTGCTATTGTTCCACAGGACAGTTTCTCCATCATAGCTCCCTATATGAGCCAAGACAGAGAACAGAACTTGCCTGAAAGTTAGATAGAAAATATGAACAACAGCAATTAGAAGAAATCATTGTCAAAATAACTTACACGGAATCTGGCACTTCGTAAGTTCTCACTATGTATTTGGAGACATGAATGAATAGTAATTACTAGTGTTTTTATTAAACTTTAGAGCTTAGAAACTTCATGAAATATCTGTTCAGTAAGTGTGACAGAAATTATTGTGATATCTTTTTCATTTTATAGTAATAAAGCATTCAGAATAAAAGCTTCGTAACTAAACGGCTTGAGTCTGAGTCCCGGTTCTACCACCTACTAGCTGTGTAACCTTGGGCAAGTTATTTAACTTTACTTGATGCCACAAGTTCCTCACCTACAAACCTTGGTTAATAATTTTATTTTTTTCACAGGGCTGCTGTGAAGAATGAAAAGCACTTAGTGCCTAGCATATTACAAATACTGAAAAAGTGTGAATAATTTTTATCATATTTGTTTATTATTGAGTGAGGGCAAACAAATTAAGTCCTTCTTGGTTTCTGTTTCCTACAGTCTTCGTGTGTGTATGTGTATGTGTGTGTGTGTGTGTGTGCGTGTGTTCTTTTTTTTTAATTGAAGTATAGTTGATGTGTGTGTGTTCTTTCAATTCCTTCTCTTTTATGTCCTTTATTGAATGCTGCTTTCTCCAATATTTAAAGTTTCCCTACACAAAGTCCTTCCCTACTGCTCATTACAGAAAACATAGAAAAGCCCAAATAGCGAGGCTAAGTCTGACCAAGCCTGTCTCGGGAGGAGCAGTGCATGCCCAGACCGCTACTCTCAGCAGCCCAGTGAGGAAAGCTCCCTAGTGAGCAGAGTGCCAACATCAAGTTGAGCTGACAACATCAAGACAAGAGCTGAGCGGGCTGTACTGATGGTGTCTTTCTTGGGATTTGGAGAGAGAAGAGAGTAATACATGCTGAACTCTGTAAACTGCCCGAGGATGATGGGTTTCCATGGATTAGCTGTCCACGGGAGTAGACTTCCAGCAGCGACATTGCAAATTCAACTGCAGAGTTGGCCCCCCAGAAGATAATCAGGCAAGTTCTGAAAACAATGAAACTTTAAATGTAGATAGAGCAGGAAACCTTGTATTGTAACACTTCATAGATATCCAAGCTCTTTTCCTGTAATTTTTCATTCCTCTTAATTGATGACATTTCTGGTTCTATAAAAAGAAATTAGTCTGTCAAAATACAGACTTGATAATTTCATGGTGCAATCTGTCTCTATAAATTTATTTCTTTGGCTGGAAATGATTCAGCAATTTCTGATCCTCTTTAATATATCATGTCAAAGTATGCCTGTAGATCCTTTCAAGAGCTTGGATTTATAGACGTTTCATGAGACCAGTCTTTAACCAATGTTATTTAGACTAAATTGTGCCACAGGGTTAAAGTGTTCCCATTATAAAATATCTGAGTACCACGGAAGTGTGATTTGTACCCAACAGCCCTAATGCTGCTCCTCAAAAAAGGACAATGAAAATAAAAGCTTGTATTTACTGATGAGCTTATTGTGAGCACTGGGTTAAACCCTTACACAGATTATCTTGTGCAATCTTCACTATAAACCAAGATACTGATATATTATTATTAATCAGAAAAAATTATAATTTAAGAGTTTAAATAACTTTCTCCATATGAGGTAGTGGCAAGTGGTGGAACCAGGATCTGAAGCCAGGTAGCCAAGCTCAGGAGCTGACGGTCATAACCGTTATCACCCAGCCCTAGAAATAAGGACCAAGAGTATCTCTAAGGGCAAGGACTGCTTCTTTAAGAAATCTTTTCATTTTGCAGTTGAGAAGAGCCTTTTTCAAAGTGAATGAGGCAAAAAAATACAATTTTCACAACTGATGGTCAAGTGAAGGTTCACGTAACCTGTAACAAGAATTTGTGAAGGTAAAAATGCAGTGCGTACGATATCATTACGGTGTTGTACTCCTCCCTTCCATTTTCAGGCTGGATGAAAAACTGATTGAAGTTTTTACTTAGAGTAAAACAGAGTAATAGCCCTAGTAAAAAAGGATATAGCACTTAGCTGTGGATATAAAAGTGATATAGATATTGAGTAGCCATCATGCACTTGGATGGTGTGATTTGAGAGGTCTAAAAGATGCTGCTGCCCAAAATTTTATCCCTACTTGTCATCCATAAGGCTGAATCCCCACACTGAACTTGCTTTTGGATTCTCTCCTGAATTCTCTGGCAAATTATAAATATTTAATAGCAGAAGGTTAATCTTCCTTTCATAATCATTAAACCAACCATGCATGCATCTATCAGATTAATTATCCACAACCAAGACCCTAAAACAAAATTTCTCCAACATGGAACCACCAAAAGGTTTTTGACAGTAACAATAAAAAAGGGTAGAGTCTGTGGGTCCTTTTTCATACAGCATCTTGGGAACTATATTTGTGGAACACTTGAAAATGCCACTTCAAAGAAATGGGATGGAGGACAGATATGTTTTCAACAGAAACAGTAGTTTTGAAAAGGTCAGTACTCGGGCTTCCCCGGTGGCGCAGTGGTTGAGAGTCCGCCTGCCGATGCAGGGGACACGGGTTCGTGCCCCGGTCCGGGAAGATCCCACATGCCGCGGAGCGGCTAGGCCCGTGAGCCATGGCCGCTGAGCCTGCGCGTCCGGAGCCTGTGCTCCGCAAGGGGAGAGGCCACAACAGTGAGAGGCCCACGTACCGCAAAAAAAAAAAAAAAAAAAAAAAAAAGAAAAGGTCAGTACGCTGGGGCACTTCTGGTGAATTTGAGGACAGACCAGAAAAGACAGAGAATGAAATGTCTTGTGCCTGGTAGGGAAGGGAGGAGCCTAAAGTTAAATTGGGGGGGCATCAAAATATGGGGCCACCGTGTTTCCTCTTGATTGCAACTCTGGCTCCCAGCCTCTGGTAAGCCTCTCCCTCCTTCTAGAGCCACACACATTTCAAAGGAGCATTTGTAACCCCAGGCTTGTTGTCTCCACCCACGTTCTCTCTTCACCTTTCTGAAATCTTGCTTTCTATTCCGCCCATGCTAAAGGTCTCCCAGCTGCCCTGCCAGTGTAACTAACTCCTCACCCTCTGATGGATGTGAGTTTGTTCCTGGAAACTCTTCTGTTTCCAAACACCCTGCTTCTCTTCCTGCCTCCCCAACCTCTCATTCCTTGTACTCTACTTCACCTCCCTTTTCTCTATTTCTCTTGTTAATGTGGACATTACTCACTGTCATTCCTCCACTCCCCCTCACTGCTCAAAAGGGCTTGTTCAGAGATTTTGTACACCACCGTAATTTCCAATCTCACTTCTGTACAAATGGCTCTTAAATTTATCTACATTTAGAACTTTTTCCAGTGTTGAGTCACTCCCACTTGACACCTGACAGTTCCATTATAGTTTCCATCATCAACACATCAAAAATCCAAATGTTTCATCTTCGCTCCACAGGAGGACTCTCTAAATTCCCAAAATTGGTTAATAGACCAGAATTCCACCTTCCTGCATGCCTTTCTCTTCTCGAGTCAAATAAAATACTCAGATTCTTCCTCTGTGATATGTTACATATTCAATCCTTCCTTTTTATTTTAAATAACCAATGACAGCTTCCTAGCTCAGCACTCACTAGCTCATGGTGGAAAATTTTTAATAGCCTCTTAACCCATTTCACTGTTTCTAGGCTACACATCTCTGGTACATTCTTCATCCTGCAACCAGATTAATCATTCCATTCAGGAGCTCTTAATATACATTCATTCTACAAGCATTTCTTTTCTCCTTGGAAGTCCCTGTTCATGGTGCTGCAGGGGACAGAGCCATGAACATAAAGTGATTAAAATGCAAAGTGAAATGTGCTAAGTGCCAAGGAAGTACTGACCAACTGCCATGGAAATCCAGGTGTAGAAATCACAGAAGGCTGAGTGAAGGGGTTATTTTTGAGCTGGACCATAACGGATGGGTAAGATTTGGAAGAGGAAGTCGCTCTAGGCAGAGTGGGGAAACAGCATGATCAAAAGGTAAGGCTAAGGCCCTGTTAAAAACCATTTCTTAGTTTTTTCCATTTCCTACATGACAAAATTCAAATGTCTGGGGGCCTGTTATTCAAGATCTAATAATATTTAGATCCAATCAACTTTTTTAGAGTTTTTCCCTTTATCCTTCTATCCTTGGTTTTCAAAGTAAAATGTGAATGTCCAGCTATTTGAGAGGGCTACTAGAAGCCACAGGGTAAATATGGCATGCCTTCCTAAGTGTTCATTTTACTCAAAGGGTTTTAGGGAAAATATTTTTATATTAAAAATAAAGATACATCCCACTACTGGGCATATACCCTGAGAAAACCAAAATTCAAAAAGAGTCATGTACCAAAATGTTCATTGCAGCTCTATTTACAATAGCCCGGAGATGGAAACAACCTAAGTGCCCATCATCAGATGAATGGATAAAGAATATGTGGCACATATATACAATGGAATATTACTCAGCCATAAAAAGAAACGAAATTGAGCTATTTGTAATGAGATGGATAGACCTAGAGTCTGTCATACAGAGTGAAGTAAGTCAGAAAGAGAAAGACAAATATCGTATGCTAACACATATATATGGAATTTAAGAAAAAAAAATGTCATGAAGAACCTAGGGGTAAGACAGGAATAAAGACACAGACCTACTGGAGAACGGACTTGAGGATATGGGGAGGGGGAAGGGTGAGCTGTGACAGGGCGAGAGAGAGTCATGGACATATATACACTAACAAACGTAAGGTAGATAGCTAGTGGGAAGCAGCCGCATGGCACAGGGATATCAGCTCGGTGCTTTGTGACAGCCTGGAGGGGTGGGATAGGGAGGGTGGGAGGGAGGGAGACGCAAGAGGCAAGAGATATGGGAACATATATTTATGTATAACTGATTCACTTTGTTATAAAGCAGAAACTAATACACCATTGTAAAGCAATTGTACTCCAATAAAGATGTTAAAAAAAATTAAAAAAATAAAAAAAAATAAAGATACATGAATTCATGAAATAGAATGTAAAATTCACCTGGATTTTATAGATAGAATGCAAGTTTTCAAATAACTTTCTTGCTTGTAGGAGGTGTTTTGAGCTGTTAGGAGTATTCAGAGGCTGTTTCTGAAGCACATCTCAGGTTCAAGCCAAGCAATACTCTTACTGCTCTCTAAGTATGCTTTGCATTTCTAGCTGCCTTTTTTTTTTTTTATTTATTATTTATTTATTTTATTTATTTTTGGCTGCGTCAGGTCTTAGTTGCGGCACGCAGGATCTTCGTTGAGGCATGGGGATCTTTCGCTGTGGGTCGCCGGCTCTTCGCTGTGGTCGGTGGACTTCTCTCTAGCTGTGGTGTATGGGTTTTCTCTAGTTGTGGTGCACAGGCTCCAGGGCACATGGGCTCTGTAGTTGTGGCATGCGGGTTCCAGAGCTTGTGGGCTCTGCAGTTTGTGGCACGGCGGGCTCTCTAGTTGAGGTGCGTGAGCTCAGTTGTTGTGGCGTGCAGGATTGGTTGACCCGCAGCATGTGGGATCTTAGTTCCCTGATCAGGGATAACCCGCGTCCCCTGCATTGTAAGACGGATGCTTTACCACTGGACCACCAGGGAAGTCCCCTCGCTGCTTTGTTTTTATTCATGATGGGTTCTTCCATTCCTCCATGGATTTCCTTTCACACACAGACCCACATCTACCTGTCTACACATCCATTTTTAAGTCTATCTTGTTCTGTAGTCTTTCTTAATAACTAGTGCTGAAAGAAATATTTCCCTCTTCTGACCTCTTACATCATTTGCAGTTTACTTACAACATTTAATTAATATTATATAGTCTCTGCTCCTCTGCTAGATTGTAAGCTCTCAGAAACCAGGGATTGTGTCTTATTCTACAACCCTCAGTGGCAATCATAGTGACCTACACATATTAAGTATTCAATAAATATTTGTCAAATGAAGGAAGGAAAAATTCTCTGCTCAGATGTTACCTCCTTGGGTAAGCCTTCCCTGACCACCCAAGCTAAAGATTCTTCCTTGAGTTTCTCACTCTTCATCTATATCATTTTTCTTTATTACATTATCATTATGTGATATTGGGGTCTTTACCTATTTGTCTGTTTCTTTTCTGTCTCTCCTACCATAAATAGGCTCTAGAAGAGCAAAGACATTGTTTTTTCCCCTCAGCATCAGTAGTGCCTAGAATAGTGCCTAGAAAATAATAGGCATTTCATAAAAACTTGCTGAATCAATATATGAATTATTTTATTTTTAAATCAATAATTTAATGTTACCTTAGTATTAATATAAGGCTTAGCAAGAAAAGATAATATAAATAAGGTAATTTGCAGTTCTGAAATTGTCATTAATCTCATAATAGTTTTATATGCATATATTTTTAATTTTCTCTCTACCTATTGGTAAGTTTGGTTGAAGAGGTTACCTTTTGGGAATGGAGAATGTGAGGGTGGGAGTGAGAGAGAAGTGATCAGTCCATATCTCTTCTATTATCTCTCAGACAAAATACAATGTCAGATGTCTTCTTTGCCAAGCTATCCATATTAACTAGGTATATTTAGGGAGTACCACCCAAAGGCACAAAATCCCTTTCATAAGATGGTATAAAAAGCCCTTCTGATATTTGACCTTGTGTGTCAAAATGGTGAGAAACTAATTAGCTGCCACCTTTCCCTTGAAACCTAACCTGAAACTTTCATTTGAAATGACAGTTATCCTTAAAATACCTTCAGAATCCACACTGTATTTCTTACTTTGTACATTTCCAAGATAACTATTTTTTTTTAAGTTTGTACTTTTGCCAAAAGTAAAATTGAAGTGCAGAATGAGCCCATTTTTAGGCCATTTTAGGAGTCTGAGAGATTTCTTTCTGACATTGAAGGAGTTTACTAGCTCCATTCCACACCTCACATTTGAAATCCTGGGAGTACTGCTACCGAGTCATTGTGTCTTCTTGTGATGCCAACCTTATCTCTAATTCAGAATTTAGATATGATGAGCAACTCTGTGAAAGCAAAATTTGTTTACCTGTCCAGGGCAAAAAAATTTTTTAATGTTTTAAAAAACAATCTCTTTTAGGATGAATGAGATAGGAAAATAACTTTTACCAAAACTTATCATGTAGAAATTGTCATGGTGAGAACAAAAGAACACAGTCAACTATTTGTTCCCTCGGAGATTAATTGTTCATGTTTTGTTAGTCCAATGATCATAAGAACATATCCGTGTTCAATCCATTGCTTTTTAGCCCAAAAGGATTATCTCCAAGATAGAGAATGAGGTCAAAATAAATCAGTTCATTTTTATTCTTTTTCCTAAAATTTGCGGAGTCCAATTTTGGATACTGAAACTGTCACAAAATTAGTTTTGAGGGTTATTTGTGAATTTCAAACATACTCGCCCCCTCCTAGCCTCCAACAATATTATTCAGAATAAGTCACAACTTTGGAAGTTTTCATTCTGATTCTTATCCTAATAATAGAAACTGACTGAGTCATATATAAGATTATGTATAGTTCCCTAGCAAGGCAATTATTAAGAATTTAATATCTTGTGATAGATAAGTTTTATTGTTGAGGAACTTCAAATCCCTAATCTCATTTCCCTTAAAAATACTTTTAGAAATAAAATTATATCAACAGCTATTTACTGACCATTTACTTTTTAAAGGATGCTACTATCAATCATATTTTCAGAATTATTTGAAATTATATGAAAGATTCTCTTTTTATTTGTATAAGTCTAGATATTTTACAGAGATAAAACCTTCATAAAGAGAGGTTTCGCCTTTAACTAAAAGAAGAGAAATAAAGTGGGGAAAACAAAGAGCTTGAGTTTATTTCTACAGAGAGTTGCAAATACAGAATCATGGAATTTTAGGGCATAAAATTAAGATAAAAATAGGATCAAATCTTAAACTATTATGATTATTTATTTGATTTCACCAGAACTATACATATTAGATGACTACTTTTAACAAATGCAAAGGTAATTGATCATCTATTCACTTAGTTTTACCAACATAAATACGGCTAGGTATTTAACCAGGTATTTTTTAACTGACCCTATGTCAATTCACAACTTTGTCTCTAAGCATATTTTGCTTAAGGTGGTAAGAAACATATTTCTAGAAGTTCTGAATTTGGGGCTTCTTTTTTCTGATGGAAATATTCTCTAGATATGAAAGGTCATATTTCTAAATAACCAGCATGGGCTCTCTGATTCAGGCTTTGCTTAGGCCCATTTCACAGTGACATTTTCCATATCTTGCCTTGTATGCTTCAACTCCCCAACTAGAATGTGATGCCCTTGAAGGAAGGAATCCTGCTTCTTCACTTTCAGTCCATCATTGTTCCTAACTCCATGTTTTCCATCTAGGTGCAGTTTAAAGATATTTGTGGAAAGGAAAGGGGAAAAATCATGGTAAGCTAAAATTCTAAGGTACTGTTAGGTTGATAAATGTGTGGGTTTTTAAGTGTTTCTTCAAGTGCACAAAACTGATTCGTTAGCTTTGACATGACCAACCTACTCATTCATATTATTTATTTAAAAGAATATAATTGATCTCCCAAGATTTAATGACTCCATCTGTAACTCAGGAATGGTGGAAAGAGCATGGACCTTGGCATAGAATTCTAACTCGGCTGCCTGCTAGCCTTGGCCAGGCTACCCAACCTCTTCAAGCCTTGCCTCCCTCTTTGTGAAAGAGAATTGGTAATACTTAGCTTTCTGGCTTACTGTAATGAGAGAATAGATTTGAATAGCTACTCTGCTTTCCTCTAATTCGGAGTGTAATTACTGGGTAATCAATCTCTCTAATCCTCAGATTCCCTGTCTATTCAATAAACATTAATTAAGCCATTCAACAAATATAATTGGGCATCTAATGAGCCCCAGAAACTATATATATATAGCATATGTATATATATATATATATATATATATATGCTTATTAAATGCTCAGTATATATATTCTTAGGTTAAATAAAGTACAGGAAACTAAATAACACAAAGACAAAAGGGGGCATATTTCCGCCCTGGGCGTAAAGAGAAATGTTCTGATGGAGAAGATATATGAATGAGACTTGAAATAGGAATAAACATTAGCCACATGAAGAATATTGGAGAGAGTTCTAGATAAGGGGAGAGAATAAAGGCATGGGGTTGAGAAACAGTATGGTTTGTATGGGAACAGTCTGACAGCAGGTTGTTATTTGAGTTTGGAATGTACACAAGAATGGGTGAGTATGAAGCTCAGAAAAGTCCAGGCCAGAGGGCGTTTCGTGGGTTTTCTTGTAGACACTTTAAAAAGCTTTAAACAGGGAAGTGACATAGACAGATCGCATTGTAGAAAGAAATCACTGTAGAAATCATTAAAATGAGCAAATCTATTTAAGAGGTAAAAGGGAAGCATTACTAGAGGAAAGGACAAATAAGAAGGCTGTGACATTCATGTATGTAGAAATGATGCTCTGAATTATACAGTTTAGTAGTAATAGGAACAGATGTGAAAACATATTTAGAATATAAAATAGATAAGGCTTAGAGACTACTTGGTTGTGAAGTTGAGTGAGAAGGGAAAACCAAGGTGGATGAACAGGATGTCTAGCAATTAACTGAAGCTCCGAATCTAAGAGAAGAAGCAGATTTGGGGAAAGGGAATGAATAATACATTCAGTTTAGAATATGTAGAATTGGGGGTTGCAGTCAGACGCATCCAGGAAGCAAACGGATAAGTGAGCTTGGAGAGAGAAGAGCTGAAGATAGAGATTTGAGATATCTATAAAATATTGCCTACCTTCCGAGAGGAAGCTAAGGATTAAGTTAGATAGTGTATGTAAAGTGGGTAATGCTACAAAGCACTATGAATAAAATAAATTGGATGGCATATTTATGCACCTAACTCAATAAATGTAATTTCTATTCCATCTTGGGCAGAATTATCCGATCAATTTCTTTATTTAAATAAAGCCTAAAGTTAAAGTTACAGTATAACTTAACAGCCTCCTCTGGGTTTTAAAGAAAGCTTAATAAGCTGACGGTCAATCTTCCAGTTATTTCTTCTCAAATCACTAAACTATTATGGAGTTGGCTTAATGGACCATCCTCCCCAAGCCAGAACCAAAAAACCGACCTGTTCTCTCGCCTCTTTTGCTAAATGCCTCTTGGTTAAAAAAAGACCCTGAGAAGATCCTGCAAAATCCATCCTAACGTAAGACCTTCTACTTAGGAAATATAATTTTTAAATTCATCAACATGAAAGTAAAACAATATAATTGAGAATGCATTCATTCAACTTTCAATTCCAACCACAGGGATCCAAGTCCTGACAACCTTGTGGAAGATGGAAAAGATGGAGGAAAATGAGAGGAGTGGTAAGTTTTCCTCCACTCATTTCAATCCTTCCAAAAATTCCTCCCCAAGATTATAGAAAGTGACCACCCACCATGTTGGGGAAGCTAGTAAAGTAGTCTTGTTCAGGTTTCAGAGGTGGCACTAGGCCTCTCTCTGACCAGACAATGACGCTAAAGCTGGCTGCATGCCAAACTGCTGAGGTACACCCAGGCCAGCAGGGGTGGCACCAGCATACATTGTAAACCATTAAATAAAACAGGGAGTAAGTCATGGGACTTCTTGCACCTTGAGGGTCTGGCCAGCCCCCGGGGGCTCAAGGACATTCTCAGACTTAAGAGTTAAGACCAAGGCATTTATGACAACAACCAGAGCTGCAAACTTCCACGTAGGCTGATCGTTATCAGCTTGTGGCCTGGTGCTAAAAGCTGGGCTCCTTTGAGTGGCAAACTGAAGTCTCAGCAATGGAGTGGACGCACCGCCTGGGACCTTCCCAAATGGGACTCCAGATTGCTGTTCAAGGGACTTCCCAGCACTGCTTGGATCTGCATGTAGCTGCTTCCCCAATTCGGTGATGTGTAAACCTGTCTGTATCATTCTTTCTTAGTTAGTTATACTATTCTTTTCTTAATTAGTATACTGCAAACTTTGTTAATTTAATAAACTCTCTCTAAATTCTTGTTTGAGTGTAGAGTGGTTATTTTGCCAGCGAATCCTACTAACCTTGAAACCGAAAGTAAGGCTTTCAGCAAAACACACCAATACAGATCAAATCATTGGGTGTTCTTTTAAACCACTTTTGAATGACTCTATATATCTAATC
Organism: Monodon monoceros; assembly: GCF_005190385.1. Taxonomy (NCBI): domain Eukaryota; kingdom Metazoa; phylum Chordata; class Mammalia; order Artiodactyla; family Monodontidae; genus Monodon; species Monodon monoceros. The sequence goes on along the minus strand of NW_021703767.1, from coordinate 98,086,848 downwards.
TTTAAAAATGTCCCCCTGTAACCAATTAAAAAAACTCACATTTGATGCTATTTCTAGCCATGGATGTATAAAAAATATAACTAAGAAAATGGTGTGTCTCCATAGTTTTGACTAACGTTGATTAAGTTTTAAAGTTCTTTTCTGTTACATTCAAAATTTAAAGTGGCTCAGCTGTATATTACACATCTACCCTGCCATGATATTAGAGAACTTCACTTATTCATTGCCATAGGCTAATTATAGAGATCATTAGGCCGTAGTCTGCTGGAGTGGTTATGAGTCATTGATGGATCATGATTGCTTCCAGAGATGTGAAGAAGCTGTGTCTTTCAAAGGTGGGGATGATTAAATCAGTTCTTAATAGTATGTAGAATATACATGCTATTAAGAGCTATAATGAATGAACTATACTTTCTTTACTTATAGTCAAACTACCCCTGAAAACTAAGCTGTGTGTGTGTGTCACTATATTTTCTAGTCTGTGTTTACATTTACATTAGGCAAAAGCCTTCCCTGTGACTGATAAAAATCCCCAAATAAATACTGCTGGTTTTCTAGGTATAAAATCTGATTTAGTCCTACTTCAAACCATTAAGATCATATTTCTATAGTGAATAATCTTGTGCAAATTACCTATTAGAGCAATATTTTGTGAACTGTCGAATTTACGGACAATATATTTTCAAAACACATCACACTTTAATTTTCCTAGTGCTTATACAATGCCATAGAAAAGGCCATTTATGATCCCTTAGTTCTCTCAGGAAAAGAGGAAAGAAAAGTAATTTTCCTTATAATGAATGGAAAAATTGCTCCTTGAGAACAGTAAGTGGGCTGTGAAAGGCCCTTCTCTGCACTGATATGAAGGAGGCGCTAACACAGATTTCAGCAGGCTGTTCCCCTCTTGTGCTGTCATTTAAACTAAGTAACAAGAGAAGAAGGAATGAGTTCCTTTTACAGTTGAAGGAATGCAATTTATACATCAAGAATTTATTGACTATAAAATTTGGGAAACTTTTGGATTTAATCCCCAGGAAGTGGTATTATGTTTCTATCTGGAATGGTTAAAGAAGAAGATTCCCAAAGCCAGGAGAAAGCAAATGTAACACTTCTCAAAGCCACTCAAACTACGTGATCATAAAGTATTTTATTCACAAGCATTCAGTCAATTCCAAATAGAGTTTCACTCACCTAGGTCACCAGTGAGTTAAAGATGCAGAATCAGTCAGGATTTCTATGTTCTTTTTTCCTTTAGATTTTGATTTAAATAAAACTTTCTCCTTTTACCTTCCTACAGTTTTGCATGAAGCACATCATACCTGTCCCAGCCTGTAACCAGGATTTCCTTCTTAAGAACCAGGATGTGTGAAATATCCACAGCTCCTTCTTGCCCAACATTTAGTGTGTGGTGACGATAGCCATTGAGGTCCCAGACCTTCAAGAGAAATAGTAAAATCAGCTTTGAGACAAGAAAAGAAAATGTCTTCTTCAATGAGTACATTAACAGAGTGTAATAGGATTATTTTACACGGTTTTGTTTACATCCTGGACTAGGGTTGATTCACTTGAGATACATAATAATTAAAGAAAATCCTCTCACCATTTGAATTTAGCTATTATATTTATTACTCATTTTGTAACCTTATCAGTCTATTCTAATATTGTTGATTCAAAGACTATAAATAAGTGTATATTTTTTAGGAGGAGACAATACAAAATCATGAAAAGCCACATTTTGGAGTCTGTCAAAATCCTGCTTCTTTCTCAAAGTGTCTTTCTAAATTTTAGTTTCCTCATTTATGACACAGGACCTTTACTCTTCAGGCATGCTTGGAATTTTAAACATCTAATACAGAGCCTGAAATACAGTCATCATGTCCTAGGTTTCCTATCTTCTGCCAATAAAACCTCCTGTTGACAGTGCGTGCCAGACCCAAGCCCACAGAAGCACAAGCAATTCCAGTTTACCTCCTCAGGCAGTGGGTGAGGATGTAGACCTGATGGGTGTACTTTAAGAGAGAAGGTCATTAGGTCACCAGCAGTTAAAACTAAGCCCTGCTATGAAACATTATTGGTTCATCATCAAAGAGCAAGTTGGCACCTTCTATCAAGATTAAAACACATATACACTTTGCCTCAAAAATTCAACTTCTAGAAAATCATCACACAGAGACACTCATATGTATGAAATGACATATTTTGAAGGATATTCTGGATGCTTTGTTTACAAAAGCTAAAGATTTAAATCAACTTAACTGCTCACTAACAAGAGACTGAACATCAGAATATGGAATATCTACAGTAGCATATAATGTAACTATTAAGAAGAATGAGTCACCTCCAAGCGTCCAAGCTTTGCCCAGAGTCGACCAGCTATGGAAATTTAAAGCAAGTTGCTTTATCTCCTTGGGCTTCAGTTTCCTCCTCTGGTATAATAATAGTGCCAACCACGTAGAGGTGTGTGTGTGTAAAGTGCCTAGCACAGTGCCTGGCTCATAGTAACCATGCGATAAAATTTAACTAACATCATTATTGCTGTTGTTTGCATTCATATGAATCAATGTCCAATACAGGAAAATGCAGAGCAGCATGGACAATGGACTCTGCCACTGAGAAAAAAATGGTGCTCATGGTCTAGAAAGATGTACAAGAAACTAGTACCACTGGTAGCCACAAGGGAGGAGCTGGGAACAGGGGTAAGAAAGAGACTTTCTCTTCACTGTATATCCCTTTTATGTTTAAAATTTTATTGTGTGCATACATTATTCAAAACAATTAATTTAAAAACAGACACTTCAAAACCGTGATAAATAGGGCAATACTTTTAAATCTTTGATTGCATAGGTACTGGGTTTTAGATTCTAAATTATAAATGAGATTGGAAAATATCATTCATTCTTGTTTCTTCATAGAATATGTCCAGCGCAGCTCAACCTTGATTTATGCATCCTACATACCTACACTGAAATTGTCAAAGTTCAGAATTCTGTTGTGCTATTGTGAGAAAGATAAATGTACCTTCAAAAGCTGTGACTGTAATACTAAATTCACATTAACTTCTAACATGTCAAGGCTTGAGCTGAGACATTGAGGGGTATACATGCTCTTCACCCACAAAAAAGTATTGTAAAGACCTGACTGTCTCCAGATCCTATCAAGCTGTGACCCTTAGCTGGGACCATTTTTGCAACCATCTACAAGTCTGCCCTATCCTAGACTCTATGACCAGTTATTCCCAAGATAGGGATAAAAATAATCTAATCCATTCCCTTCATTTTTCACTTCAGCCTTGTATCCAAGGACTGGTAAGTGGGATTCTCACTTGTTCCTTTTGCCTAAGCCACTGTCTAATACTCCAGTTCCAGTTATTCTTGTTTTATTCTACCTTGACTTATTAGGATTGGGATTATCCCATTACCTTCCCACATTTTACCAGTTCTCCCATGAACTAGATTACTTTACTTAAACACATTCTCCCAGTCCATACCTCATGCCATTACCCTTCCCAGAGGCCACGTTCTGCTGATTTCTAGAGATTCTCACTGCAACATGCTTCACACTGACCACTGCAGCCTGGAATCTCCCGGAATACTTGCCCCCAACTTCCATAATATTCTACCTACATATCCAGGTAGCTTTCCACTAACCTCCCATGCAGCCTACCTGAATGCATCTTACAACCTAACACAGAAGGTACATCTAATTAACAGCCTTCTGACCCCAGTTAGGACAGAAATTTGAGAACCATTCAAAGCTTATTCAAGAAACTGCCTTCTGTTGCCTCAGAGTGTCACAAGTCATCTCTCATCCAACACTGTCATCTCTCTTGAAGCTGAGAACAGAGAAGATTCACTGGTAAGCATGATTTCAGATTGTAAGTATCTAGTTTGGCCTGAAATTTTGATCACCTTTGCAAAGTAAAATACCACTTTCCTCCCAGAAGAAATTAATAATAGTTACAAAATTTAAAAACTGAGAGGATGAGATAGTGTTAGTTTAGGATGGATAATAAATAAAATTATGATTGTTCTTCCTGCTTTCCTTCTTTACTGTCTTATTACCTTCACATAAAAATGCAGATTACAAAATGGGTAACTTCTAAATATTCATTTTCCAAAAAATTTACATCTATGCAATTTTTAAAGTTTACTTACTTGCCCTGATTTCTCATTTTATATACCAAAAAAAAAAAACAAAAGAAAGAAAGAAAAATGAAAACTAGAGACATTAGCTGAAGCACATGAAAATTATTCAGGCTTCTTATTCCCCAGAGTGGTCCTCTATGGCTTTCTGAAATAAGTAAGCCAAGTTGTGTTTTGATTCTAAATAATTTATTCAGAAAAACCATTTATTCATTTTTCCTCAGAGGTTTATTTTCCTAACAGCTTTGTTATTAGATGGTTTGGGTTATTTAGCTCTTCTTATCTTCTCATCTCTCTTCTTGAAAGGCCAAAAATACCAACACAAATATAGCCAAAGCTGTGTCTCCTCACACAATATTTTAGCCCCCTCATATCTGGATAGAAAAGCGTCACTGTGTTCGCACCTTTACAGTCCCATCTGTGCTGCCAGTCAAAAGCCGTGTCTCATTTGCATCGAGGGCCATTGTGCTGATTTCTGCATTGCCATGGCAACCAGTAAACTGTTTGATTTTCTGCCCAGTGTCTATCATCCAGAAGGAAATCGTCGACCCCGCATCAGTACTGATTACCTACAAGAAAATAACACTGTAGAGAAATTAAATATAGTTCCAGAATCCACCATTTTTATTTAAATAAAATATCCAGCCTGTGCATTTCCACCAGTGAGATTCCCCCAACAGTGACAATTTCGTAATGTATTTGCTTTCTTTTTATTAAGCTGATAACATTTCAATTTCTAGGCCAGAACTGAGGTAATGAAGTCATGATTCTCTTTATCAGAGAAGATAGGAATCTTCTTTCCTTACCCAGCTTAGTGTCTAGAGGCCATCCTGAAATCGAATCCTACTGAAATAAACTTATAAATCTTTCACATTTAGATGAGAAACTTGATTTTATCAGTCATGATGTTCCGACACTATTTACTATATGAAAAGAAACCTTTTATTATATATTAGCTTCCATTTAGCATTCAGAAAATAAAGCACTACCAGCCATTATGGGGAAAAGTTCATTTCAGCAAGTTGCTAGAGTTACTGCTTCTAATGCCATTAGTCCCTTTTTTTCCTCAAGGTACTGTGTATATTTTTACAACTAACACAATTTTTGATGGGTCACTACAAACAAAGAACACAGGAAGGTTAAATATAAATCTGCATATACACTCCAAGAGGAAGGCAACCAAACAAATGCAAGAAGGGATAGGATTATATATAATAGTTCCATAGTAAGAAATTTAATAGTGTCAAGTAGACTGCTAATTTCAGCTCTAGGTATTTAGGCATCCTTTAAGAGATTTATAGGTTAAAACTACCTTGCCCATATGACTTTCGGACCCAAAGGCATGAAAGAAAAAACAAAAAAAACACTAAACATAAAAATGTGTAGATAGAAAGTTGCCTGAAGCAATATCTAGATTTTAAGAAAATTTAAAGTGCATCTTTACCCACTTAGGTATTGATTACCAATGTATAAATATAAAAGTATTAAGAATATGTTAAAATGTCACATTTTCATAATTAAATGGGTTAAAGTTTATCAAATATATGTTCGGAAGGCCTGGATAACTGGCTGTCATACATGTATTCACTCATTCATTCACTCATTCATTCACTCTACAGGCATTCACTGAACGTCCACTGGGTGCCAGCTCCATGGGGGCAGTGGGGCTTCACTGATGCATCCCTGCTCTCAAGGGGTCTATAGTCTAGGCTTGTACACTAGAATCACTTTAAAAATCACAGTTGTGTACCAGACCAGAGACTCAGACTTGATTGGATCAGGCAGTGGAATTTTTAAAGAGCTCTGCAGGTTATTTAAGTATGCAACCGGGTCAGGTACTACTGGGCTAGAGGGAGAAACAGACAAGAAGTAAATCAATGCCCAACAATCCTACAAGTTTAGAGGTATCACTCCTGGGTGATCTGGGGGCACAGAGAGTAAAACCACAAATCCATTCATTGGAGTGGGGAATGGGGATAAAATGTGAGGAGGATCAATCAGGGGTTGAAGATAGGAACATGTATTTATTGAGTGCCAAGCCCTTTACACCCACTACTGCATTTGATCTTTAAAGAAACTCTGTAAAATTATGTTATCACCCTCTCTCTACCAGTGATTAACTTGAGATTCTAATCAGTTAAGTACCATTCCCAAGCTTATATAACGAGGTTTGAATCCTGGGCCTTCTCTGACAGACACATCATAAGGCCTTCCTCTATTTCAGCATCCTACCCCAGATAATTAAGAGTGATGAGAAGACAGAACTTGGAGGCTATTCCAAGCATGAGAAACAGTAAGAAGTGTAATGGAGCCAGAGTACAGACGATGAGATAAATGGTGGAATATCAGGTGAAGAAGCAAACTGACGACAGATATTTGAAATCCCTAATGAGCAATGCCAGAGAATAATGGGTAGTGTGTATTGTTTTTTTTTTAAACTGGGAAAGGGTTCATGGCTTTCATTGGTTATCAGTGGCATGTATGACTCAAAATAAAATTAGGAACAATCTCTTTGTTCTTAATAAGGAGGAGAGAGATATTGCATTTTTGTTGGTTGGTTTGTGAAGGTACCTCTGGCAGCAGTGTGGAAAACAAACAGGTTGTGAGAAGACCATTTAGAGGCTGCTGTATCAGTCCAAGTGGAGATGCTCACCTGAGACAGTAGTCCCAGAGGTAAAAAAGAAGAGGAGGGACTGAATGAAAGGGTCACCGTTTAGCAATCTTTATGCCTCAGCAAAGAACTGATCGTGAGTGTGGGAGCTCTCACAGACCTTTTTTCCCCTGATATTACAACTCTTAATCAGACAATTTCTTAAATGATGTAAAACTATGTCTATGCCACACATTTTCTCTCTGTGAAATCAAAAGTAGCTTCAAAGTTTAATTACCGTTATTAAGCTACAGTGAAATTTCTAGAACAAAAGACCTGGATCTTCATAATAATGTGACCTAACACTTTAATTATCATTCCATGTAACTGTGTTTCTATTTGTTTTGGTTTGTGCAATATGCATGGTGGTTAAGCACTGGCTCAAGCCAGCATGCCTGAGTTTAAATGTCAGTGTCTGACCTTGGATTCATTACTTAATCTCTCTAAGCTTCAGTTTCCTCACCTATAAACCAGAGAGAATCATTGTCACTACCTTAAACCATTTTTAAGAGGTTGAAGTAAGCTAATATTTGTAAAGCATTTAGCACAGTTCATGGCATACAATAAATGTCATAAAAGTTATCTAGCGTTACTATCCTATTCAAGCTTAATCACCTGACCTTTTATTTGGACTCATATCCCTTTTCATATCCGAATCAATTTAAGACAAACATTTAATGTCTTGTTTTCTTCCAACCATGAGAGTGAATGTAGACAGCTACATTTCAGAAACCAGCTTTTAAGATGTACGTTGAAATTTAAAATTATATCACACTTGGAATTTTCTCACATAACTATTTAAGAATTTGGATTGTATTCATTAAAGATAAAGCCATGAAAACATAATATTCCAAGCATGAGTAAAAATTCTGATAGTCATCTTTGAAGAAAAGGTTAGGGGATTTTATGATTTCAATTCAAAAAGCGTTTATTGAGCATCTATTATATGCTAGGCATTTCAGTACTAAAAGATGGGTATTCCCTGATAGAAACAAAAAAGGCAAAATAAAGTAAACAATGTTCAAAGAAAGACTTGCTTACTTGTTTAAGACTGGCATCACGCACATTACAAAGCATTTCATCATCCACTCACCACTTTTATCTAATGTAGACATTCGATCAAGAATTAGTAACCTCTGCTTTTTGCTATTTTGCACTCTCCCTCCTCTGCCTTACCTGGCTAAACCCCAACATACTGTTCATCACTTTTCAGCACTTTACTCATTTCACAATTTCTCACGAAATCTGAATCAATAATGACAACAGTGTACAGCCAGTCAGATTTCATTTTATGGCAATCTACCTTAAGGCTCAGTCTTCAGGAAAACAACGTGTTGAAATGCAAGGACCGACTATGTCACAAACACACACCTGGTATTAACCAGAATCTGCTCAAACTATGACAATATCAGAATACAAGAATAACAAGGCAGGTGAAAAGATGTTCAATGTCAAGTGAGAGAGGAGGGCGTTTACCATCACTTAGCAGATGAAGTGGTTTGACTACAGGACCGTGAGCACCGTGTTTTTCGCAAGCTGTTTTTATCTGCAATAAACTCCAGGAATAAGTATTGGCATCATATTTATATGTCACATTTTGATGATACCAAGTCCCTTTAAGTTTTCAGTTTCCTCTTGGCTGCTTCTTATCAGATGACACCTTAACCTTTGAGGACAGGGCCTTGGCGTCTGCAGAGCAGAAACGGCACTTTCCTAATAACTACACTTCAGTGCAAATGGACCCTGTGAGCAAATCGTTCTGATGGAGGCACGCTCCCCCTTATGTACCTGAGTTAAAAACTGTTTAGGAACATATGGGTCTTTTTTGTCTCTCTCATCTGAAGCTGTCACAGCCAATCAGACAATTCTAAGATATGTGAGGCTCTATCCATGTCCCCTAATTGTCTTTTTGCTATTCCAACAAAAATAAGCACTTCTGTTCTCTTTTATATGCATCTTAAATTCTAGGTCTAAGCAAGAAAAACCAAAAATTGCAGCAGCAAATATTGCTGGCTACCAAGGGATCAGGACATTTGACTTAATTGCTGTTTATAATTTTATTTTTTTAAGTCAGTGCTGTTTGTGGTCCCATAATATAAAGCAGGTTGTCTCCTTTATTTCTATTTCGCATCAAATCTCTAGAAGTTACTTACCAGTAAGTAGTGAAGTGAGGAGAATGATAATATCTCAGAGTACTGGTACAAAGAATTCAAATATTTTAAGGCAGCCATTCTCTATTTATAAATCTTATTTGTCAGAATATCACTTCTTTGTAGATTAATTTGTAATTGGATCTTTCAGACTCATTCCTTTAGTTTGTCAAACCCCTACCGTATGCAAGGCACAGGATCTAGGCATTGGGGATCCAACAGTAAAATATTCCTGCCCTTATATTTAGTGAGGGAAGAGGGGAGAGATGCAACTAAATGAGAAGAAAAGCATGCACACACACACACACACACACACACACACAAACACACACACAATGTTTAGCAGTGATAAGCGTTATAGAGAAAAATATAACCAAGAAGGAGGTAGAGATCACTGAGAGTGGGTGAAAAGCTGGGGGCTCTGGGAAGGTTTCCCTGAGGAATTATTTGAAGAAAGACACAGAGGTCAGGGAGGGAGCCATGCAGATACCTGGGTGAAGAGAGTCCCAGGAAAAGGAAACAGCAACACAAAAGCCCTGAGACAGAGTGTCCTTGGTATGTTCAAGGACTAGAAAGGAGGCCAGCAAGGCTTAGGCAGTATGAATAACGGGAAGGACCATGGGCTGTGACCGCCTGTGATCATTATACAGGTGCTCAGAACAGTCCCCCAATCAGTAGGCACCCACAGGGATTAGAGTATGAAGTCAAAAAGTATCATTTCCCTTTTTTGGGGTAATTTTATTTAGCTTTTACTCCCGCTTTGTTCTATGTATCTTTATACCTTTATACACAATATTCTTTGTCTTTCACAGAAAATCTACACAGGAGGTATTATAATTCTTATTTTACACATAAGAAAACATTGCTTAGAGAAATTCAATTACTTGCTCAATGGAAAGCATTAGGAACTCTGACTCTAAAACTTCACCACGTCCCTCCTTCTAAAAAATTGCTAAGAAAAACTACTTCAAAAAATAGTTGAGACTGCATTGGACTTGCAGGTCCTGGTGCTGCAAGCTTGGAAGTTGTCACTCCATCCTAACAGTGAGTAAAAACCTGGAAAAGCTGAAAGATCAACAACTCCTCTTAGATCAGTAAGACAAGTGAGGTCACAGGGCAGATCACTGCCCTCCAAATTGGAGAGACCAACAGGCAGATCGAGAAAATCACAACCTACCAGAGCAGAAACTCATGAACTGAAAGCTCCCCAGGAAACAGAGCCAAGAGAGGAAAACCTGAACTGTAACTTACGAATCACTGGAGGCTCAAAGTGGATAAGTGTGAGAGTTAAAAATTCTGGGAGCTGGTGATAGGGGAGCCTCCACAAGTTTATGAGTTTTATTTTGAGGTTATGGACCAGGTTCTCCCTATAAATATTAGAGAAAAATCCCCTCATGCTCTGGCAGGGTCAGAGGGAAGGGAACAGCTTCAAAATATGTCAGACAGCTCTGTTCTTCTTAACAAGGTCTGCCCTCGGGAGAAAATGTTTAACAGAGCCTAACTTGCTGGGGTTTCATCAGAGCCTAACTGATAGCCTTCTTGTTTCACCGAAGGGTGGAAGACAACTGAGAAGCATAGGTGAAGTGCACAGTCCAGAGGCACAGGCTCACTAAAAGACTGCGACCTAATCACAGAACTACAGAATACTCCCACCCCCGCCACCTGGCCACCACATCTCGAAAGGCCTGTTTACGTCAGTCCCTTTGGCCCAGCACAACATGTCCGACTATGAAGAAAATTTACAAAACATACTAAAAGGCAAAATAACATAGTCTGAAGAAATAGAGCAAGCATCAGACTCAGACATGGCAGAGATGTTAGAATGATCAGATCTGGAATTCAAGACAACTAATGTTAATACGCTAAGGGGTCTAATGGGTAAAATAGACAGCTTGTAAGAACAAATGGGTTGGGTAACATAAGCAGAGAAATGGAAATCCTTAAGAAGAATCAAGAAGAAATGCTAGAGCTAGATCAAAAATATGGTAACAGAAATGAAGCATGCCTTTGATGGGCTTACTAGTAGACTGGATATGGCTGGGGAAAGCATCTCTGAGCTTGAGGATAAATCAGAAACCTCAGAAACTGAAAAGCAATGCGAGCAGAGACTGAAAAAAAAAAATACAGTATCCAAGAACGGTGGGACAACTAAACAAGGTGTAACATTCACATAATGAGAATACCAGAAGGAGAAGAAAGAAAGGAATAGAAGAAATACTTGAAACAATAATGACTGAGAACTTCCCCTAATTAGTGTTGGACATCAAACCACAGATTCAGGAAGCTCACATAACACCAGGAAGGATAAATGTAAAAAAACTACACCTAGGTATATCATATTCAAACTACAGAAAATCAAGGATAAGGAAAAGATCTTGAAAGAAGCCAGTGCAAAAAGATACCTACCTTACCTACAAAGGAACAAAGATAAGAATTACACCCGACTTCTCAGAAAACATGCAAGCAAGAAGGGATTGGAGTGAAATTAAAGTGCTGACAGCAAAAAGTCACCAACCCAGAATTCTGTATCCTGCAAAAACAACTAAAAATAAAGGAGAAATAAAGACATTCTCAGACAAAGAAAAATTGAGGGAATTTGTTGCCAGTAGACCTGACTTCAAAATAGACTAAAAGACGTTCTTCAGAGAAAAGAAAATTATATAGGTCAGAAAATTGGATCTACAAAAAGAAAGGAAGAATATTGAATAGGAATATGTGAAGATTAAAAAAAACTTTTGTTTTAACCTTAATTGACCTAATAGGTAACAGTTTGCTCAAACCAATAATGGCAACAATGTATTAAATTATATATTTAATATGTATTATGTATATACATAATGTGTAATTATGTATATAATTAAATTATGTACTTAAGGGAAATGAATGACAGCAATGATACAAGGGACAAGAGGGAGGAATTAGATTATTTTATTAGTATAAGGTACTAACACTACCTGTGAAACAATATAGTGTTATTTGAAAGTAGACTTGGATTAGTTATAAATGTATATTGAAAACTCCAGGGCAATCTAAAGAAAGTTTTAAAAATATATATATATGACTGATAATGCTAAGAAAGGAAAGGAAACAGAGTCATTTAAAATACTCAATTAAAACCACAAGAGGCAAAAAAAAATGTAAAAGACAAAAATAGGAGCAAAGAATAAGGGCAACCAACAGAGAACAGTAACAAATATGGTAGATATTAATCCAACTCTATCAATATTAATCCAACTGTATCAATAATCACTTAAAATGTCAAAGGTCAAAATGTACAAATCAAGTCAAATTGTCAGAGCAGATCAAAGATAAGACCAACTATATATATGTAGTCTAAAAAAAACCCACTTGTGGGTCTCTTGTAGACAGTATATATATAGGTCTTCTTTCTGTATCCATTCAGCAAGCCTGTGTCTTATGGTTGGAGCATTTAATCCATTCACATTTAAGGTAATTATCGATATGTATGTTCCTATTACCATTTTCTTGTTTTGGGTTTGTTTTTGTAGGTCCTTTTCTTCTCTTGTGTTTCCCACTTAGAGAAATTCCTTTGGCATTTGTTGTACAGCTGGTTTGACGGTGCTGAATTCTCTTAGTTTTGCTTGTCTATAAAGCTTTTGATTTCTCCATTGAATGTGAATGAAATCCTTGCCGGGTAGAGTATCCTTGGTTGTAGTTTCTTCCCTTTCATCATTTTAAATATATAGTGCCACTCCCTTCTGGCTTGTAGAGTTTCTGCTGAGATATCAGCTGTTAACCTTATGGGAGTTCCCTTTTAAGTTATTTGTTGTTTTTCCCTTGTTGCTTTTAATAATTTTTCTTTGCCTTTAATTTTTGTCAGTTTGATTACTATGTGTCTCAATGTGTTTCTCCTTGGGTTTATCCTGCCTGGGACTCTCTGTGCTTCCTGGAGTTGGGTGGCTATTTCATTTCCTATGTTAGGGAAGTTTTCAACTATAAACTCTTCAAATATTTTCTCAGGTCCTTTCTCTCTCTCTTCTCCTTCTGGGACCCCTATAATGCAAATGTTGTTGCATTTAATGTTGTCCCAGAGGTCCCTCAGGCTGTCTTTATTTCTTTTGATTCTTTTCTCTTTATTCTGATCTATGGCAGTGAATTCCACCATTCTGTCTTCCAGGTCACTTATCCATTCTTCTGCCTCAGTTATTCTGCTATTGATTCCTTCTAGTGTATTTCTCATTTCAGTTATTGTATTGTTCATCTCTGTTTGTTTGTTCTTTAATTCTTCTCGGTGTTTATTCTTTAATTCTTCTAGGTCTTTGTTAAACATTTCTTGCATTTTCTCGATCTTTGCCTCCATTCTTTTTCCGAGGTCTGGGATCATCTTCACTATCATTATTCTGAATTCTTTTTCTGGAAGGTTGCCTATCTCCACTTCATTTAGTTGTTTTTCAGGGGGTTTATCTTGTTCGTTCATCTGGTACATATCCCTCTGCCTTCTCATTTTGTCTATGTTTCTGTGAATGTGGTGTTCATTCCACACGCTGCAGGATTGTAGTTCTTCTTGCTTCTGCTGTCTGCCCTCTGGTGGATAAGGCTATCTAGGAGGCTTGTGCAAGTTTCCTGATGGGAGGGACTGGTGGTGGGTAGAGCTGGGTGTTGCTCTGGTGGGCAGAGCTCAGTAAAACTTTAATCTGCTTGTCTGCTGATGGGTAGGGCTGGGTTCTGTCCCTGTTGGTTGTTTGGTCTGAGGCAACCCAACACTGGAGCCTAGCCGGCTCTTTGGTGGGGCTAATGGCCAACTCTGGGAGAGCTCACACTAAGGGGTACTTTCCAGAATTTCTTCTACCAGTGTCCTTGTCCTCATGGTGAGCCACAGACACCCCCCCGCCTCTGCAGGAGACCCTCCAACACTAGCAGGTAGGTCTGGTTCAGTCTCCTATGGGGTCACTGCTCCTTCCCCTGGGTCCCGATGTGCACACTACTTTGTGTGTGCCCTCCAAGAGTGGGGTCTCTGTTTTCCCCAGTCCTGTTGAAGTCCTGCAATCAAATCCCACTAGCCTTCGAAGTCTGATTCTCTAGGAATTCCTCTCCCTTTGCTGGACTCCCAGGTTGGGAAGCCTGACATGAGGCTCAGAACCTTCACTCTAGTGGGTGGACTTCTGTGGTATAAGTGTTCTCCAGTCTGTGAGTCACCCACCCAGCAGCTATGGGATTTGATTTTACTGTGATTGCACCCCTTCTACTGTCTTATTGTGGCTTCTCTTTTGTCTTTGGATGTGGGATATCTTTTTTGGTGAGTTCCAGTGTCTTCCTGTTGATGATTGTTCAGCAGTTAGTTGTGACTCCGGTGCTCTAGCAAGACGGAGTGAGCGCACATCCTCCTACTCTGCCATCTTGAACCAATCTTCAAAAAAAAATTTTTAAATCAACTCCAACAATGCATCAGAAGAATTTGGTTTGTTCAACTTCTGAAAACTAATTAATGTAAACCAGGGGGCCCCAACCCCTGGGTCTGTAAGGAACCAGGCTGCACAGCAGAAGGTGAGCAGCGGGCAAGCAAGCAAAGTTTCATCCGCTACTCCTCATCACTCCCCAGCACTCACATAACCACCTGAACCATCCCCCACCCCCACCCCCACCCCATCCGTGGAAAAACTGTCTTCCACGAAACCAGTCCCTGGCGCCAAAAAGGTTGGGTAATGCTGATGTAAACCATCATATCAATAGGCTTAAAAAGAAAAATCACATGATTATATCAACAGATGCAAAAAAAAAAAAACCCATGACAAAATCCAACACCCACTTATGATTAAAAACTCTCAGTAAAATAAGAATAGAGGGGAACTTCCTTCACTTGACAAAAAATATCTACAAAAAACATGGAGCTACTATCATACTTAATAGTGAGAATCTTGACTCTTTCTTACTAAGGTCAGGTACAAGGCAAGGATGTTCCCTCTCATCACTCCTTTTCAACATTATATGGAAGCTCTGCCTAATGCAATAAGACAAGTAAAGGGGAAAAGGCATAAAGGTTGGGAACAAAGAAATAAAACTGTCTTTGCTAGCAGATAACATGATCCTCTATGTAGAAAATCTTAAAGAATTGACCAAAAAAATCTCCTGGAGCTAAGAAGCGATTATTGCAGGATTGCAGGATACAAAGTTAATATACAAAAGTCAATCATTTTCCTATACAGCAGGAATGAACAAGAGGAATTTGGAAATAATATCACAATACAATTTACATTAGCATCCACAAAGCTGAAATAATATAAATCTAATAAAATATGTAGAAGATCTATATGAGGTAAAGTAAAAAACTCTGATGAATGAAATCAAAGACTAAATAAATGAGAGATATTCCATGTCCATGGTCAGGAAGACTTAATATTGTCCAGATCTCAGTCCTTTCCAAGTTAATCTATATGTTTCATGCAATTCAAATCAAAACCCCAATAAGTTACTTTGTGGATGGATATCAACAAACTGATCTAAAGTTTACAGAGAAAGACCACATACTCAGATGTAGCAACACAATATTGCAGAAGAAGAACAAATCAGAGGATTGACACTACCTGACTTCACAACTTACTATAAAGCTGCAATAATCAAGACAGTATGATATTGGTAAAAGAACAGACAACCAGATCAGTAGAACAAAATAGAGAGCACAAAATTAGACTACATAAATATAGTCAACTGATCTTTGACAAAAAAGCAAAGGCAATACAATGGAGAAAAGATAATCTTTTCAACAAATGGTCCTTGAACAACTGGACATCCACATATAAAAATATGAATTTGGACACAGACTTTACACCTTTCACAAAAACTAACTTGAAATGGATCACAGACCTAAATATAAAACACAAAACTATAAAACTCAAAGAAGATAACATAGGAGAAAATTTAAATAACCTTGGGTTTGATGATGAATTTTTAGATAAAACACCAAAGGTATAGTACATGAAAAAATAATTGAAAGCTAGGCTTCATTAAATTTAAAATTTTCTGCCCTGCAAAAGACACTGTCAGGAGAATAAAAAGACAAGCCAAGATCGGGAAAAAATATTTTCAAAAGACATATTTGATGAATCACTGTTACCCAAAATACACAAAGAACACTTAAAATTCAACAATAAGAAAACAAAAAACCCAATTAAAAAAATGGGCCAGAGACATTAACAGACACCTCACTAAGGAAGGTAAACAAATGGCAAGTAAGCATTTGAAAAGATACTTCCCATCATATGTCATCAAGGAAACACAAAGTAAAACAAAAATGTGATACTACACATCTATTAGAGTGGTCTAAATCTAGAACACCGACAACACCAAATGCTGACAAGGACGTGGAGCAATAGGAACTCTCATTCTTTGATGGTGGGAAAGTAAGATGGTACAGCCACTTTAGAAGGCAATTGACAATCTTTTTACAAAACTAAATATACTCTTACCATATAATCCAGCCACCATGCTGTTTGATGTTTACCCAAAGGGGCTGAAAACTCATGTCCACACGAAAGCCTGCACACAGATGTTTATAGTTGCTTTATTCATAATTGCCAGTACTTGGAAGCAACTAAGATGTCCTTCAGCAGGTGAATGGATAAATAATCTGCGGTACATCCATACAATGGAATATTATTCAGTGTTCTAAAAAAATAAGCTATCAAGACATTAAGATATGTAGAGGAAATGTAAATGCATACTACTGAGTAATAGAAGCCAATCTGAAAAGTCTACATACTGTATTCCAATTATATGACACTCTGAAAAAACTAAACTATGTAGACAGTAAAAATATCAGTGGGTGCCAGGGGTTAGGGGAGGTGGGATAAACAGGTGGAGCACAGAGGATTTTTATGATGCTATAATGATGGACACGTCATTATACATTTGTCTAAACTCTTAAAGTATATAACACCAAGAGTGGACCCCTTATATAAACTGTGATTACACTTGATGGTAAGGATGTGTCAATATAGTTTTATCAAGTGTAACAAATATACCATTCTACTGGGGAATGTGGATAAAGGAAGAGGTTATGCATGTGAGGGACAGGAGTATACGGGATGTTTCTGTACTTTGTTCTTAATTTTGCTATGAACCTAAAAATGCTCTTTAAAAAAAATTTTTTTTAAATAGTCTTAAAAAAATAGCTGAGGGGCCTCCCTGGTGGTGCAGTGGTTGAGAGTCTGCCTGCCGATGCAGGGGACACAGATTCGTGCCCCGGTCCGGGAAGATCCCACATGCCACGGAGCGGCTGGGTCCGTGAGCCATGGCGGCTGAGCCTGTGCGTCCGGAGCCTGTGCTCCGCAACGGGAGAGGCCACAACAGTGAGAGGCCTGCGTACCGCAAAAAAAAAAAAAAAACAACAAACAAACAAACAAAAATAGCTGAGACTGTGTTAATGAGAGAGGCTGAGGAAAGGGTGATCTTTTATCCTGCTGATGGATTTAATGCACCTTTTATGCAGAAAATTTGACAACATCCGTCAAGTTTACTGTCATAAATACTCTCTGACCCACTAATTCCAGTTCTAGAAATTTATCTCACAGATATTTCCTCACTAGTGCCAAAATTTGTGCATTCAAGGTAAAAAATTACTACATTATTTGTAATACAAAAATACTGGAATCCATCTAAATGCCCATAAGAACTGATTAATAAAGTTTGGCACACCCATTTAATAGAATACCATGCAGCTGACAAAAAGAAAGAGGATACTCTGGATAAGGAGATAAATAAAATGATCTTTCGGCTGTATTGTTGGGTGGAAAATCAACGTACAGAGCAGTGTTTCTGTGCAAAGAGCAATTAAAATAATAAATATTCTTAAATATTAAGAATTATTATATACATCTATTTAAAAGTGAGTATACATATTTACTTGTATATGAATACAACAGCCCTTAAAGGGTTGCTCATGGATCTCATGAACTGGTTGCCTCCAGGGAAGGAAACTGGTAGGTAAAAACAGGGATAAGAGGAAATTTTCACTGTATACCCTTTGTCCATTTGAGTTTTATAACACTGAAATGTATTATTCCTTCTAAGAAATCACATTTAAATAAGTGTGTGTGTGTGTGTGTGTGTGTGTGTGTGTGTGTGGGTTTAACCTTAAGGCTAGGGTGTTTCCCACAACTCCATCAAGTGACCAGAGCTCATAGCCTCAGTATTGACATGTAACCAAGGACAGCCTTAAGCTGACCAGTGAAAAAAAGCCACGTTAACTGAAGGCTGGTCACTTGGAGCCCAGCAGTAAGCAGGCAAAGAGAAAGTTTTCACTCGTGTTCATCCAGTTCTGTTCAATTAGAAGCTCATTGATTTTGCCTTAAATACAAGCACCGAAGAGGTGCTTTGTAAGGTGGGGATAAATTTCCCTCAAGCTTGTCCCCTTCCCTCTGCTCAGATATTACAATTCCCACAGGAACTACCAATTGAATTGGTTAGATTCTCAAATATCTCAATTCCCCCAAAATCGTATGCAGAAACGAGGACAGGAGATGCACTGTCACTAAAAAATTATACCCCAGTCCCATTTTTAATGAATGATTGGCATCATGTTACCTGTGAGAGTGTGAGAGTTGGTCCTCAAGAAAAAACACCACTCTGGGTAAAGTAGAGGTCTAATCTTCAAATTTTCAAAGCCAACATCCCATGCTGAATTACAGGAGCCCTGTCAGGGATCTCAGGAGTCCTGCCCGGAGGCCGCCAGGCAGCCACTGTCTGACAGGTCTCTTTACGGACGTATGTGATTAATGTTTTTACAGGTAAAATGGGAAGGTAAAATGGGAAGATTCAGGAAGCCATTTTTGTATCAAATTGTCTCATACACATATATTGTAACCTAGAAATTCATTCTCAAGATTTTACCTTACAGAGATAAAGTCATGAGTGTGAATATATTTATGCATAAAGAAATGCATAATAGCAAAATGCTCGTCAAGGCAAATGGATCAGTAAATTATGATACATACATGCAATGAGACACTGCTGCCTTTTAAAACTGATGAAGTACATCCACATTTAGGTACAAGGAAATAATTCCACTATGTTTCAGAATAAGAAAGTAAGTTACAGAACCATATTCAGGTGAAATAGTCTATGCACAGAGAGATATTTAGATATTTTGACGATGTTTCAGCAATATTTAATTCTTTACCTGAACTTACTGCGTTGTTTTAATTTCTTATAATAAGCAAGTAATGTTTTACAAAAAATAAATTATTTCAATGAGAAAAATAGTAAATATCATTGTCTGTCAAGATTTGATGATACTGATATATTTAGCATGACGATAAATATGTCTAGATGCAAAACACACTGAAACATTACCTATTTTACAAAAACACATAAACCCACATCATTAGGATGAGAACCATGGTGGTAAGTCAGAAATTTTATCTATTCCAGTTTATATGTTACCTACAAATACATTTTTAAAGTTCCCCAGCATTCATGGGTTTTTAAGAAAAGCTTTATTTAAGAATTCTATGCAAAGACAGTTCATTAGAACTACCTCCAGGATACTGAGTGACTTTGATTCTTTCAAAATTGTGCATTCCAGGGACTCCCTCAACCTGTCCCAACTTGTTCTGCCACTAGCTGTGAGGGCAAGCTTTGCTGGGTGAAATAAAGCATAAGGTTCCTTTTCAAAGGCTCTGTGTGGCTTAACATCACTTTCTTAGATTAGGATGCGAGGGTACCAAAAGGCAGGAAGATAAAGAAAAGTCACAGAAATATGCCATGTCACTTTCATATAGAAATAATGGTAGGTTCCCACTGATGACCAAATAGAATGAAATAATAGTAAAGTGTCAGCAACATGTTGAAATGACAATGGAAGGGAAGGTTTTCATTAGATTCAGATAAAAGGAAAGTCTTTCAAAAAGACACCAAACCAAATAACCAAAGAGCAAGCACCAGTGGACTGAAAAAGCATGGGTTCGTTTTGAACTTAGAATTAGAAATAGCAGTAAAAGGAATCGAACATCCATTGGTGCTCAGAAGAGTGTTGGGAGTTGTAGGAAAACACAGAAGGGGAAGACAAGGATCTTTCCCTTCCATCAAACATGTGAGGGGAGAAAGTGAGAATTTAGCCAAGTGTTTAATTGGAAAACAACTAGAAATGCAACTGACGTGCAGAGAGGGGAGAGAGGTATGGTAGGAGATGTCCCTGGAGACCTCGGATGTGGAGAGGACCAGAGATGAGCCCCGGAACTTAATGTTTACCAGCAGGAACTTCAATGGCAGAGAAGAGAAGGGGCAGAAAAAAACTCTTCCTCACCTCAAGGGACCAGAGACAAAGCCCAATTCAGGGGCCCCTCCGCCTTTCTAACTCTTCCCAACATCTGCTTTCATATGACACATGGGTAAAATAAAGAGTAAGAAATATCAAGATGTTAATGACAAAAAGAGGTGTCCTAAAGCATCACCCTTCAACCTGAGAGGTATGGGGGAGCGGGGGAGACTTGTCAGGGCTGGCCGCCTGGGAGGAAGGAGGACGACTTCCAAGAAGCAGGACACAGTAAGGCAATGCTGCAGAGATACCTGTTGTTACCATTATTACGTGTATGCTCACACCACCCCCGCCCTGCCACACACACACTTTTGAAAGTCAATAAACTGAAGCTTAGACACGATAAATAGTCTGCCCAACATTTGAACTCACATTTCTCTAACTCAGCAGTTCTCAAAACTTTTGATCTCGGAATCCCTTTATACTACTAAAAATTCCTGAAGAATCCAAATAGCTTCTATTTATGTGGGCAATAGAGACAGAGACAGAGGTAGAGATAAAGACAGAGACAGACAGAGAAACATATATATTTACCAAAGTAGAAATTTAAACTGAGAAATTGTTAAAACACAGGAATACAAAAGCACATATTCCTTTAGCCATCAGAGCAACGATGTCCTCACTCATCATAGAGCCTCTAGAAAGCTCCCTTGTACACTCATGAAACAAGAGAGGAAAAAGTAAACAGCAAGTTAATATTATAATGAAAAGAGCTGTGATCTTGAAGATCCTTTGAAAGGATCTGACTTCCCCAGGGACCTGAGATCACGCTGTGAGAACTGCTGTTCTAACCTCAAGTCTATATTTTTCCAAGACTAGACCTTGGTACATTGAGTGAATGACCTTCACAATCTGGCTCTAAGCTCCCTTCACTGCCTCAAGTCCCACAGTTTTTGCTAAGTCTCCCCAAACTAGCCATACCAGAATAAACCCTCTCCCTGAAAAAAAATGTAGAGTCTGTGCTCAAGCTTCTTTGCAGGTGGCCATGTTGTACCTTCTGTCTGGAGTTACTTCCTTCTCTCCTCTTAGGGGTTCCCACTCTAGATTTCAGGGCTCTGCTGAATGTCACCCACCCCAGCCCCAGACAGATTTGATCACTTTCCAGGGATGGCACTTTTCTTTTACCCCTATTCATTTCACTCTACTCCATTGTTTCCTTGTGAGTTGGTCATGTGTCTACTTCCTCTTCTTTCACCCCACCATCCTGTAACGAGCACCTACCCAGCAATGAGCTCTTGGAAGACGCCCAGAACCTGAGTCTCCCTGAACTATGGGGGCAAAGAAACTATGTGGCACGTGAATCTTTGATCCCTCATTCCTGGCACCTGAAACTTATTCAAAACTGTTTTATTTGCTTTGTCTAATTATTCTGAAATGATGAATTATCACTGGCTGATGGGACTGTGGGTGATATTATTTTCTTCGCACTTGACTGCAACATATTTTTACAATTATAAATGTTATACAACATTAAAGTGTTTCTCTATAACTTAGCTGCTAATAGTCAGGAAACACTTATGTATGACACACAGCTCTATGAGCTTTATATACATATTAATGCATTTAATTATTTATACTTTTAACAGCAGAAATAAGTAGAGGCATGAATATCCAACTAATTTGTACAGATTCTTTCTATATGGTATTCCATATGTGCATAGTCTATTGTTGCCTATGACTTGCATATCTTTGTGTTATCTTGGCTTTATCTTCATGTTCCAAATGGAAGATTCCAGACCTTCTTTGTGTCCCATTTCCTGAATTCCTCATGGAAGATTGCTCATTTTATGGTCAGGCAATAGCAGATCGTAACATCAACACACAAACCTAGCACTTTAACTTTGCAGATCTCAATTAGCAGAATGTTCTCCTGGAAACAAATACATCTCTCAGTGGCCACCAGGGAGTCGCATTAACTGGTTGCGTTCATAAAGTTCAGTAAAACATTTACGAGGGAATGTTCTCCCTGAAGATGGAATTCAAAATGGATCGTTTTGTAAAGGATTTTTAGCTCCTAGAATAACCGGAAAACAGAGTGTTTGAAGTAGTGACATGACACACTACTCATTGCTAACAAAGGGCTCTCCTCCCCTTGCACCCAATCTGAACTACTCATTTCTGTGGAAATGCAGAAGCTTCTGCAGCAAGGAAAGAAAGAATGGGCTAGAGTTACTGTTTAATTGGCCACAAGCTGGATACCGGCTGTCTGCTTGGCTCCGGCTGTGCTGTGACTATCAGGCCTGAGGTGATCATGGTCGCAGACTAAGCTCCATGGGTGCCCGCTCGCTCTGTGATATCCACAGGCTGGCCCTCCCTTTCCTCTAAGAAGGCCTGTGGTCCTTGCGGCATCTCCACTCCAGAGGAGCCCGCTTCCTCATTGACATGCAGGGAGCGCTCCCATAAGCAAAAGCTGCAAAGCATCATTACCGTGGTCGGGAGACAAACAACACTCGCACGGCATACCAAGTGGCACCACATTTAACTGAATCATTTTATTATGAATACATTCCGGGCTGCCACTGTGAGCCACTTGCCTAAACTATGCCGGCAAAATGGATCTTTGCTAATTACACTTCATGCATATTTCAGATCTTTCCATGGGGATGCAGGAAGATGGTGTTCATAAAAGGGAATTTTACAGCCAGGTTCACTTGCATTTGGCATCAAAACCCAAACTAGCGGGTAACAAAGGTAAGTTCAATTACATTCCGTGTTGTGTTTGTTTCAGCTGGAATGTTTCCTCCTAGTAACTCTATCAGTGCTGCTGTGGTCACTGGATGAAAATGAAATCACTCTTCAAATCCACCTGAATACACATTATTGCAGAAATACACACAGTTATTAAATCATTTCTTTTCCACATTTCCTTTTCTATATTTGTCCTTAGATTGAATTAAGGAAATAAGCCTCTGGATGTGGGGACATGTCAGGAGAGTGACAGAAAAACATCATTACCTGCTTCAAGACTGAATTGTAAAGCACACAAGTGACTGCTTTCTTGTGGCTTTTCACCCTCTTGCCGGAATCACTTTTCACTGCCAGCAATGCTAGCTGGTTATTAAATGAGATGAAAAGCCGTCCGTGGGCTTCATCAAAGTGGAAGAGACATCTGAAGTCCTGACTTTTGGAGAAAGAACAAGCTATCCTCTGGATGGACAGCTGGTGCCGAATATCCCAGAGTCTCAAAACCTGCATGAAACGTAACAAAGTCACAGGAGTATGTCAAGAATAATTCTAATTTTTTAGCCAGATTTTCTCTAGCTCACCCTCGATCCCAGGCAGGCTCTGCATAGTGCTGTAATTGTTCACACTTCTCTCATAGCACATATTTTTTGTATTTTCCTTCTCTGTTTCAGTATCTCCTCAACCGTAATCTCTTCTAGGGAAGGGACTGTGTTTTGTCTCAGTCCCCAGAAAAGTGCCTGCATTTAGTAGGTGCTTATGGTAGGCAGAGTAATCACCTTCAAAGATGCCCACGTCCTAATCCCTGGAAGATGTGAATATGCTATCTTACATGCCAAAAGAGATTTTGCAGATGTCATAAATTAAGGCCTTTGAGATGGAGAGATTATCCTGGTTGATTTGGGCAAGTCCAATGTAATCACAAGGGAGATCAGAGTGATGGGATGTGAGATGGACTCTACCTAATGTTCCTGGCTTCAAGGAAGGAGAAAGGGGACCATGAACCAGGAGAGCTGGAGAAGGCAAGGAAACGATTCTCCCCCAGAACCTCCAGAAAAGAAGACAGCCCTTGGAGTACCTTGATTTTAGCCCAGTGAGACCCAGGCTGGAATTCTAACCTACAAAACATTAAAGGTGTGTTGTTTCAAACCACTGAGTTTGTGGTTATCTGTCACAGTAGCAATAGAAAACGAATACAACCTCTTTCGATAGATAGATAGATGATAGATAGATAGGTAGATAGATAATATATGTATATATTTTTTGATGAAATAAAAGACTTGTTATTAAATGAAATCAAGTTCAGATAAAACACAGACAATTAAGACACAAAAAATGACATGCAGATGGAACAAGGTAAACACTGAAGGAAATGGGAAGAGCAGCTCTGCAGATGCAAGAGTTGCCAACTGTCAGTCATGGTGCAGAATTAACACAGGGCAGTGAGGGAGAGTCAGAGTGAAGACAGCGAAAATCCTCTCTAATAGGGGCCAGCAGGCCAGCTCTAGGGCCAAGCTTTTGGGGTTCTGATTTTGGCTTTATCCCTTACTGCAGGGTGACCTCTAGTAAGTTTCTTTGTCTCTCTGAGTTTTTGATGTGGTACCTACCTAATCTGATGCTATGAAGAGTGAATGAGAGCCCATGTCAAGCATTTAGCATGATGACCAGTATGTGGTCAGTGTTCAGTAAATGTTTTTTTTTTTCATTATTAAGTGTATTTTATTCTTTTTATTGTATAAACATTAGAACCTAAGAGCAAAAAAGTTTCTTTCAAATAAACTAGTGCATCTTATCCAGTATGAGAATTATTTTAAATTATCTATAAAAGATGACCTCTGTTTACACGAGTGTTTATTACTCCATAGGGCAAGCTACCCAGTAGTTTTTAACCTATTTTAAATCATATACTCCTTTGGGGGAAAAAAAAATCATTTGAAAACGATGGTCCATCCCCTCCTCCTAAATGCATATACCCATACGTGCACACAATTTTCCACATAATTTCTTTGGATACATAGACACACACATCTCCCATACATATCCTGATATCCCATGGGATAGGAATTCCTAGAGTAGTCATTATGATTAGCCAAAGATGTCCTCTTCTACCTTTTGATTCTATCCTACTCTTTTTTCGTATACCTCTTTGTTCAGGGCAAATGGGCCCAGTTCTTTCAACATCATAACATCATTTTTAGATCCCCCTCCACCATGGCAGCCTCTTGATTCTCTCACTTTGTCCTTTTTTTTCCATTTTCTCTCCAGGGGAGGATGGTCATCAAGGCCTTGTTTACTTTTTTAAAAATATAATAAGATGTGTCCATGGTGTAAAATGCAATAGCACCGAAGGGATTTTTCTTCAACCCATCCCTCTCGGCCTCAAGTCCCACTCCTCAGAGACAGCCTTCTTTAACTTTTTTTTTTTTTTTTTTTTTTTTGCGGTACACGGGCCTCTCACTGTTGTGGCTTCTTCCGTTGCGGAGTACAGGCTCCAGACGCGCAGGCTCAGCGACCATGGCTCACGGGCCCAGCCGCTCCGCGGCACGTGGGATCCTCCCGAACCGGGGCACGAACCCGCGTCCCCTGCATCGGCAGGCGGACTTTCAACCACTGCGCCACCAGGGAAGCCCTTCTTTAATTTTTTTTGAGTTATGGTTTTCCCCGTAACACCAAATAATAGCTGTGTGTGTGTGTGTGTGTGTGTGTGTGAACACAGCATATATTAATCATACATTGAATGACATTCTCCTCTGAAAGTAATGCAGTTACTTACACTCATTTTCTCCCTTTCTCTTCCCATTGCCCCAATCTAAACATTGTATTTTTTTAGTCCTATTGTATTATGCTTTAAAATAATACACTTACACATTAATTACCGCACTATCAATATAAGACAGTATCTCTCTGCTCACTAATATGTAAAATGAATACCTTAGGGTCCTCAAGGACCTCTTTAAGCAAAGTGCTCAGAATTGAGCCAATATTTCAGGAGTGTTCTAACAACAGTTACAGGCACTGTGACTTCTTTAAAGCAGCCTACTTTTACGTGAGCTGACTAAGCCACTCCAACATGCATTGCCCTTACCTTGGGGTCCTGACTGAGCAAAACTCTAAATCTTATTCCCATGAACAAATAATCAAGCCAGACATCTACCATCCTACCTTCAAAAATCTGATGTTGTAAGCTAAAACTAGGATTTTTCTAGTTTCAAAGTGTAAAGATATAATCTTGAGTCCTAATTCTATTATATTGATAATTCCTCCCTGATGTGTCCACACATCCCATGGAATACAGTAGATGGTCAATAGATATTTTCTTAATTTGTTGAAGGTTGTGGTTCATTTAACAACTACGCTTTTATCCCACTCACTGTTAAAAATATTAGCTAGGATAAGTCCAAAAATATAACACTTCGATAAAAAAGCTTGCCTCACTTCTACATGGTTATTTACCCAATTGCAGATCTCATCTAATTCACATTGAAATTTTATGAGACTTTTTCAAACATCTTGCAGAAATGAGTATGCTTGATGTATAGGGTAACCTCTCCATTTACTAACACTTATAACAAACTTAAACTGACCTAAATTCTACCAGATAAGCAGCATTACCAATCCCTCTAATCCCAAGAATATATATTTATAAAGTAAATTGGGTTTTCTTGGCAAGAATTTTTTATTAAACAACTTATTCTAGTTCTTAAACCTTACTATTTTTATTTAAAACATTCTGGCCACTCTCCAGAAAACGTTTATCCTCAAAAATACAAACTCTATAAGAACTAAGACTTGCAAATATATTTCAAAGTGTTCTAAATATAAATAGGATTGATAAGCTATTATTTTGAATGTTAAAACCACATAGATTAGATGCATCTAAGATTAGATGCATCTAGATCATTCTCAAACACTCATATAACTCACAATAGTCATATCAGCATTGTTCAAAATCCTGTCTTGTTTGGTATGGACTCCCTCCTAAAAAGTTGAAATTAACTTCATTTCAGAAAAGTACTCTGGGGCATGGTTGAGTATAGATTAACAATAACTCAACAGTATTAATGGACTATAATTTCCCCAGAATCATTTTCTGCATGTTGTTCAAATCATTTATGTGAACTTTAATATTTCATTGACATTTAGTCACATAAATTAAATGAAATATTAAAAATAGATGAGTGATAACCTCTACTCTATGACAGGTGAGTTCTTGCTATTAGCAATTAAAATTAGAGGTGTGTTTTTTAAGCAAAATGTGTATATTCATTAATTTTTCTTAAAATTAGTTTTTACTTTTCTTCTTTCCCCTCTTCCCTTGAAGAACCCTTGACTCTCATAATTAGTGATCCTACTAAGTCCCCTTCCGTCTTTAATTCTCTAATTTTTCTTTCTACTGAGAACCAAAGCCAACAACATTTATATACTGTCATCAATGTACAAAACAGTGTTTCAGCATTCTCCCAGAAATCATATCATGGTAGGTGACCTCCCATATGCTTTTCAATTTTTTCTACACTTCACATTCTATACCAGTGGTTCTTAATCTTGACATTAGAAACACCTATGCTGTTTAGAAATTGCTTATGTTTGAGACTTTTCTCAAACCTATTAAATCAGACTCTCTGAGGATGGGGCTCAGGTATTAGTTTTTTGGTTTTTTTTTTTTTAATTTCTCAAGTATTTTCATTGTATTGTACTTTAACTTCTCAATTTGGTTTTAAGATCAATGCTAATCTCCTTGAACAAGACATCTTTCTCTCAGCTTAATCAGTAATACCATGTGGCTTGGCTTTAAACCAGATAACTGTACTCCCCTATTCAGTCTATATCTTTTTAATCAAGAAAAAAATCTCACATTAATTCTATTTTATTAATCAAGTCCTTTTGCAAAATATCACTTAAATATCTAGTTAATATTTGAGAATCCTTGATTTTCCTTTTTTTGTATTCAAATTGACTTCTGAAATAGAATTAGGTCACATTTCAGAAAGCAGTATATTTAATATCATTTTCCATTCCGATATCCTAGAGAAGTTTTCTTTATTCTTAGTAGGAAAAATAAAGAAATTGGTAAACACCCAGGCTTAAAAATTATAATTGAGGAACTGATTATTTTTTAATCTATATTTTCCATATATTTTTATCTAAACTGTACTTTTTATTTTCATCATGATACCTGAGAACTTGTGATGCTTGTCCAAACTCAGACTTACTAAGCCTAGTCCTTGAAATGCTTTACATAGGGGCTCTTTACTTCATCTCCATTTTTATAGTATTAGGAGGAGTAAGCAACCAAGCTTGTGATTTTATATCAAGGCAAAATTTAGCTTTTCACATAATGATAAGGACTTATTTTTCTACTTAATCTTTATCTTGTTTCAACTGTTATCCAGTTAATAATGCAGGATTATAAAAGCAAATCCTGTATTATTCATATACACTAGCACTAGAAACCAGTGGATTGGGACTCAAGACTCCAGACATCTCGATCCTAGTTTTAATATTCCTCAGGTCTGTCAGCTTAGGTATATTATATTACTTCTCCATTTTCTCACCTTTATACGGAAGGGGACACCGCCAGCTCTAAAATTCTGTCGATTTTGTCTAGAATGTACTGAAACTGCTAAATCCGTTATCTATAGATTCCAAAATAACAACAACTGAAGCAATTTCAAGAAGGTGTATTGTGAAGATTGGACTAAAGAAATGTAGTCTAATTTTACAAAAAATTTCTTCCTGTCCCCTGCCAGAGATGGACAGAATCATTTCACATAGGCATAATAAAAGTATAATAAATAAATAATAAATAAATTAACAAAGCTTTTCTTTTATCCTATAAATATTAGAATTATAAATGGGTAACTTCATGGATGGGTGGGTACAAAAATATATGTATGGATGGATACAGAATCTGTTTTCGTGCACTTTTTAAAACCAAATCAGCATTATGTACATATTGGCAACATGTCCAAATTTAATTCAAAGTAGTTAGGGGGAAAAAGATTCATAATTTCCTAATAATGATATAAAAGTGAGGGAAAAGTAGAAGACAGACTTAGAGAACTGCATCAAAATGAGATTTGTTTGGCTGCATCAAATATTTGCTACTAACTCCTACCATCCTGTAGGGCATAGATATAAAATGACAATAAGAAAAAGAGAGCGTATATATCACTAAGGGGATTTTGAAGACAGCAGTGCAGCAGCCCAGCTCTCCGGGATAATCCACAAAGATGGATAGCCTACTTGCAGATAATAGGATAACAGGAACTGAGGGCATTGGCTTTCCTGAATATACCTTTATGTATTAACAAGTCTGTTTATTTAGAATTTAAGCCTTTGGATAATCCACAAAGGCATAATCAGTGAATGCTTAAAGGCAATTTTGTTTGACATGATATATGCTAGCACACATATTCACTGAATAGCTCCGCTAATGTTTTTATCTTGAAGTAATATAACAGATCTTCCTTTAAGAAATATTTTTGCCATTTTTTCCCTCAGGATTGAGGTCCACCTTAAAATATTAGTGGGAGGTTAAAATCTTCTCTTGTGCTATTCATTGTTAAATTGTTACCATAGCCATTATCATCTTTTTATCATTCTTTTCAACAAAAATGAAAGAAGACATACAGCTCTAGGACACAGATTTCTATTGTGTGTCTGTTTGTGTATTCTATCATTGACCTTGAAAAAGTCAAAATGTTTCTTAATGCTATGAATTGTTCTGCAAAAATCTCATTAATTTCCCAGTTGAAGTTCAGCAATAAATTTAACTAATATCAACATTTTATTTAATTGGCTTTCTTTTCAGAACAAAAGTCCTTTGGGGAATTGTTAAATTTCAGTTAAATTGATTTTTTTGCTATTACCATTGCTCACATAACACATAACAGAATTTTTCGCAGGCTTTAAACAAAAGTTTTCTAACTTTGCCTTTCAAAGATCACTGTTCCTCTTTTACTTCACAAAGTAAACCTAAACACTTTAAATTTTTTTCTTTCTTTTTTAACTCAATATTTATACTAACAACTGCTTTGAAGAAAGTAAGTGAAAACCAGCTAGAACAAGGGAATCTTGGTTCAATTATCATTCCAGACTAGGTTTTTGTGGGGGGCCTTCCTGCTTCAAAGAAAAACAACTCTGAATAAAACATAATTTCTGCTGCCTTGCTGGACCTTCAGGGATTGGAGACAATCTCCACAGGTCCAAAAGAAGAAGGAGGAAAAAAAGAAGCAAACTTCACAAGGAGACAGTGGACAATAGGCATAAATGAGTAGACTATAACCAGGAGAGAGGGCAGACAGCAGAAGCAAGAAGAACTACAATCCTGTAGCCTGTGGAACAAAAAACATATTTACAGAAAGATAGACAAAATGAAAAGGCAGAGGACTATGTACCAGATGAAGGAAAAAGATAAAACCTCAGAAAAACAACCAAATGAAGTGAACATAGGGAACCTTCCAAAAAAGAATTCAGAATGATGATAGTAAAGATGATCCAAGACCTCAGAAAAAGA
Source organism: Monodon monoceros (assembly GCF_005190385.1). Taxonomy (NCBI): domain Eukaryota; kingdom Metazoa; phylum Chordata; class Mammalia; order Artiodactyla; family Monodontidae; genus Monodon; species Monodon monoceros. Next base: position 98,056,433 of record NW_021703767.1, on the reverse strand, counting down.
ATGGACACAAAGATCGAGAAGATGCAAGAAATGTTTAACAAAGACCTAGAAGAATTAAAGAACACCTAGAAGAATTAAAGAACACCTAGAAGAATTAAAAACCAAACAAACAGAGATGAACAATACAATAATTGAAATGAAAAATACACTAGAAGGAATCAAAAACAGAATAACTGAGGCAGAAGAATGGATAAGTAACGTGGAAGACATAATGGTGGAATTCACTGCCACGAAAAGAATACAGAAAAAGAATGAAAAGAAAAGAAGACAGCCTAAAAGACCTCTGGGACAACATTAAATGCACCAATATTAGCATTATAGAGGTCCCAGAAGGAGAAGAGAGAGAGAAAGGACCTGAGAAAATATTTGAAGAGTTTATAGTCAAAACTTCCCTAACATAGGAAATGAAATAGCCACCCAACTCCAGGAAGCACAGAGAGTCCCAGGCAGGATAAACGCAAAGAGAAACACATTGAGACACATAGTAATCAAACTGACAAAAATTAAAGACAAAGAAAAATTATTAAAAGCAACAAGGGAAAAACAACAAATAATATAAAAGGGAACTCCCATAAGGTTAACAGCTGATTTCTCAGCAGAAACTCTACAAGCCAGAAGGGAGTGGCATGATATATTTAAAGTGAAGAAAAGGAAGAACCTACAACCAAGGTTACTCTACCTGGCAAGGATCTCATTCACACTCAACAGAGAAATCAAAAGCTTTACAGACAAGCAAAAGCTAAGAGAATTCAGCGCCACCAAACCAGCTGTACAACAAATGCTAAGGGAACTTCTCTAAGTGGGAAATACAAGAGAAGAAAAGGACCGACAAAAAGAAACCTAGGGCTTCCCTGGTGGCACAGTGGTTGAGAATCCGCCTGCCGATGCAGGGGACACAGGTTTGTGCCCCGGTCCGGGAAGATCCCACGTGCTGTGGAGCAGCTATGCCCGTGAGCCATGACCGCTGAGCCTGCACGTCCGGAGCCTGTGCTCCACAATGGGAGAGGCCACGACAGTGAGAGGCCCATGTACCACAAAAAAAAAAAAGAAAGAAAAAGAAACCTAAAACAATTAAGAAAATGGTAATAGGAACATACATATCGATAATTACCTTAAATGTGAATGGATTAAATGCTCCAACCAAAAGACACAGGCTCACTGAATGGATACAAAAAGAAGACCTATATATATACTGTCTACCAGAGACCCACTTCAGACCGAGGGACACATACAGACTGAAAATTATGGGATAGAAAAAGATATTCCATAAAAATGGAAATCAAAAGAAAGCTGGAGTAGCAATACTCATATCAGATAAAATAGACTTTAAAATAAAGAATGTTATAAGAGACAAGGAAGGACACAACATAATGATCAAGGGATCAGTCCAAGAAGAACATATAACAATTATAAATATATATGCATCCAACATAGGAGCACCTCAATACATAAGGCAAATACTAAGAGCTATAAAACAGGAAATCGACAGTAACACAATAATAGTGGGGAAATTTAACACCTCACTTACACCAATGGACAGATCATTCAGACAGAAAATTAATAAGGAAACACAAGCTTTAAATGACACAATAGACCAGATAGATTTAATTGATATTTATAGGACATTCCATCTGAAAACAGCAGATTACACTTTCTTCTCAAGTGCACACAGAACATTCTCCAGGATAGGTCACATCTTGTGTCACAAATCCAGCTTCAGTAAATTTATGAAATTGAAATCACATCAAGCATCTGTTCTGACCACAACGCTATGAAATTAGAAATCAATTACGGGGAAAAAAAACCATAAAAAGCACAAATACATGGAGGCTAAACAATACGTTACTAAATAACCAAGAGATCACTGAAGAAATCAAAGAGGAAATCAGAAAATACCTAGAGACAAACGACAATGAAAACACAATGATCCAAAACCTATGGGATGCAGCAAAAGCAGTTCTAAGAGGGAAGTTTATAGCAATACAAGCCTACCTGAAGAAACAAGAAAAATCTCACATAAACAATCTAAGCTTACACCTAAAGGAACTAGAGAAAGAAGAACAGACAAAACCCAAAGTTAGTAGAAAGGAAGGATCATAAAGACCAGAGCAGAAATAAATGAAATAGAAACAAAGAAAACAATAGCAAAGATCAATAAAACTAAAAGCTGGTTCTTTGAGAAGATAAACAAATTGATAAGCCTTTAGCCAGACTCATCAAGAAAAAGAGGGAGAGGACTCAAATCATAACATTAGAAATGAAAAAGAAGAAGTTACAATGGACACCGCAGAAATACAAAGCAACCTAAGAGACTACTACAAGCAATTCTATGTCAATAAAATGGACAACCTGGAAGAAATGGACAAATTCTTGGAAAGGTATAACCTTCCAAGACTGAACCAGGAAGAAATAGAAAATATGAACAGACCAATCACAAGTAATGAAATTGAAACTGTGATTAAAAATTTTCCAACAAACAAAAGTCCAGGACCAGATGGCTTCACAGGTGAATTCTATCAAATATTTAGAGAAGAGCTAACACCCATCCTTCTCAAACTCTTCCAAAAAATTGCAGAGGAAGAAACACTCCCCAACTCATTCTATGAGGCCATCATCACCCTGATACCAAAACCAGACAAAGATACTACAAAAAAAGAAAATTACAGACCAATATCACTGATGAATATAGATGCAAAAATCCTCAACAAAATACTAGCAAACAGAATCCAACAATACATTAAAAGGATCATACACCATGATCAAGTGGGATTTATCCCACGGATGCAAGGATTCTTCAATATACGCAAATCAATCAATGCGATACACCGTATTAACAAATTGAAGAATAAACACCATATGATCATCTCACTAGATGCAGAAAAAGCTTTTGAAAAAATTCGACACCCATTTAGGATAAAAACTCTCCAGAAAGTGGGCATTGAGGGAACCTACCTCAACATAATAAAGGCCATATACGACAAATCCATAGCAAACATCATTCTCAATGGTGAAAATCTGAAAGCATTTCCTCTAAGATCAGGAACAAGACAAGGATGTCCACTCTCTCCACTATTATCCAACATAGTTTTGGAAGTCCTAGCCACGACAGTCAGAGCAGAAAAAGAAATAAAAGGAATACAATTGGAAAAGAAGTAAAACTGTCACTGTTTGCAGATGACATGATGTTATATATAGATAATCCTAAAGATACCACCAGAAAATGACTAGAGCTAATCAATGAATTTGGTAATGTTGCAGGATACAAAATTAATGCACAGAAATCTCTTGCATTACTATACACTAATAACGAAAGATCATAAAAAGAAATTAAGGAAACACTCCCATTCACTGCTGCAACAAAAAGAATAAAATACCTGGGAATAAACCTACCTTAGGAGGTAAAAGACCTGTAATCAGAAAACTATAACACACTGCTGAAAGAAATCAAAGATGACACAAACAGATGGAGAGATATACAATGTTCTTGGATTGGAAGAATCAATATTGTGAAAGATGACACTACTACCCAAACCAATCTACAGATTCAATGTAATCTCTATGAAATTACCAATGGAATTTGTTACAGAACTAGAACAAAAAAATCTTACACTTTGTATGGAGACACAAAAGACACCAAATAGCCAAAGCAGTCTTGAGGGACAAAAAAACAGACCTGGAGGAATCAGACTCCCTGACTTCAGACGATACTACAAAGCTACAGTAATCAAGACAATATGGTACGGGCACAAAAACAGAAATATAGATCAATGGAACAGGATAGAAAGCCCAGAGATAAACCCACGCACATATGGTCACCTTATGTTTGATAAAGGAGGCAAGAATATACAATGGAGAAAAGACAGCCTCTTCAATAAGTGGTGCTGAGAAAACTGGACAGCTACATGTAAAAGAATGAAATTAGAACACTCCCTAACACCATACACAAAAATAAACTCAAAATGGATTCAAGACCTAAATGTAAGGCCAGACACTATAAAACTCTTAGAGGAAAACATCAGCAGAACACTCTATGACATAAATCACAGCAAGATCCTTTGTGACCCACCTCCTAGAGAAATGGAAATAAAAACAAAAATAAACAAATGGGACCTAATGAAACTTAAAAGCTTTTGCACAGCAAAGGAAACTATAAACAAGATGAAAAGACAGCCCTCAGAATGGGAGAAAATATTTGCAAATGAATCAACAGACAAAGGATTAATCTCCAAAATATACAAACAGCTCATGCAGCTCAATATTAAAAAAAACAAAGAACCCAATCAAAAAATGGGCAGAAGACCCAAATAGACATTTCTCTAAAGAAGACATACAGATGGCCAAGAGGCACATGAAAAGCTGCTCAACATCACTAATTATTAGAGAAATGCAGATCAAAACTACAATGAGTTATCACCTCACACCAGTTAGAATGGGCATCATCGGAAAATCTACAAACAACAAATGCTGGCGAGGGTGTGGAGAAAAGGGAACCCTCTTGCATTGTTGGTGGGAATGTAAATTGATACAGCCACTATGGAGGACAGTCTGGAGGTTCCTTAAAAAAACTAAAATTAGAATTACCATATGACCCAGCAATCCCACTACTGGGCATATACCCAGAGAAAACTATAATTCAAAAAGACACATGCACCCCAATGTTCACTGCAGTACTATTTACATTAGCTAGGTCATGGAAGCAACCTAAATGTCCATGGACAGACGAATGGATAAAGAAGATGTGGTACATATATACAATGGAATATTACTCACCCATACAAAGCAATGAAATTGGGTCATTTGTAGAGACATGGATGGACCTAGAGACTTTAGTACAGAGTGAAGTAAGTCAGAAAGAGAAAAACAAATATTGTATATTAACGTATATATGTGGAATCTAGAAAAATGGTACAGATGAACCAGTTTGCAAGGCAGAAATAGAGACACAGATGTAGAGAATAAACGTATGGACACCAAGGGGGGAAAGCAGCGTGGGGAGTGGTGGCGGGATGAATTGGGAGATTGGGATTGACATATATACACTAATATGTATAAAACAGATAACTAATAAGAAAGAACCTGCTGTATAAAAATAAAAAAGTAAAAACTATAACCAGGAGCCTGAGCCTTGGACCAGCAGTGAGTCGGAGGCACTGAGGCAAGACTGTTCAATTAAAAAGACAACAGGGGCTTCCCTGGTGGCGCAGTGGTTGAGAATCTGCCTGCCAATGCAGGGGACACGGGTTCAAGCCCTGGTCAAGCTCCACATGCTGCGGAGCAACTAGGCCCGTGAGCCACAACTACTGAGCCTGCGCGTCTGGAGTCTGTGCTCTGCAACAAGAGAGGCCGCGACAGTGAAAGGCCCGCGCACCGCGATGAAGAGTGGCCTCCGCTCGCCGCAACTGGAGAAAGCCCTCGCACAGAAAGAAAGACCCAACACTGCCAAAAATAAATAAATAAATAAATTTAAAAGGACAACAAATAAGGAAAATGCAGTAGCCTCAGGACAGTAGCTTTACTCATTTTCATTCTGCAGAGACAAACACAAATCTTCTCTGGAGGAAAGCATTTTCAATTTCACTCCTCAGAATGCCTATAGTTTAGCAATAGCAAAAAAATGAGGTAAAAATAAAAGATGCCAAACATAGAAAGGAAACAATAAGGAACAATTCACCATAAGGAAGAATCATCAGAATAGTAAATATCTAATTTGGATCCCCAAGGACTCCAGGTATTAGAATTATTTGATAAGAAAATGCAGTAATTAATATGAAATTAAAGAGCTAAAAGTCAAAATCCCCTAAATGAGCAAACAACAAAAGAGCATACAAAATTACCAGGCAGTTAAAAAACGTTTTAGGAAAAAATTGTTACATTTTAAAACTAAATGTATAGGTTACATAGAAAGTGGGCACATCCCATTATAAACATTCCCATAAAAGTCAAGAATATGATAAGATGCCACCTGAAATGTGCAGGAGAAACCTCAATAAGGAATGGGAAATTTTTGTACAATTTTTCTGAAAGGCATTTAAAAAAATGAATAAATGGATAAATACAGGGTGTGCTTTCTCAATATTTTAAAGACGTCACCTATCAAATTCAATGTAAATCCAATCCAAAAATTAATATGGTTTTTCATGAAACATGAATACTGATCCTAACATTTACTTAGAAGGATAAGATGCCAGAGGATTGTTAAAGTTAAAAACAAAAAAACCCCACAGAAGTAGGAATTTCTCTACCAGATATCAAAACATACAATAAAGCTATGCTGGTTAAAGCAGTGGTGTACTTACGCAGGAAAAGGCAAATAGACTAATGGAAAGAATAAAGCATCCAGAAACAAATTCATGTACACCTGGAAATTCAAATGATAACAATGGAACTTCAGACCAGTGAGGGAGAAAAATTTTTCAAAAGAAATTATTCAAAAAAACCTTGGATGTCCATTTGTAGAAAAGAAAACATTTTACACAAAAATAAACTGCCAAGTTAAATGGAAAAAAAAAATTCGACAACAGAATAAGTATTAGCAGAAACTAAAGGAGAACACCTCTATAAATATGAATTGTGGAACATGTTCCTAAGCTAGATACAAAACCAGAGCCACAAAGAAAATCATTTCTTAGACTCAACTTCATAAAAATTTAAAACTTTTGAATGATAAAAATCACATAAACAGGGCTTCCCTGGTGGCGCAGTGGTTGAGAGTCCGCCTGCCGATTCAGGGGATACGGGTTCGTGCCCCGGTCCGGGAGGATCCCACATGCCACGGAGCGGCTATGCCCGTGAGCCATGGCCGCTAAGCCTGTGCGTCCGGAGCCTGTGCTCCGCAACGGGAGAGGCCACAACAGTGAAAGGCCCGCGTATCGCAAAAAAAAAAAAAAAAAAAATCACATAAACAAAGTTAAAAGATGTATGCTTGAAAGAGACAAGATATTTGCATCATATATAATAAAGGATAATCAATATATTTGTCAAACTACTACTATTGATAGTATTCCCGAGTCCAGTTGATAGGATAAAGGGCTTGATCAGATAATGCACAAAAAACAAGAAATATAAATGGCTAATAAATAATTGAAGAAATTCATCCTAATTTTTTGTCCATTAGATTCACAAAAGAATGAACACATTAGTGGTATCTATCATTGACAAGAATGTGGGGAAAGAAACACCTTTACACACCTCTGACGTGTATACCAATTGGAACAATATTCCTGCATCTAAACCATCCTTTAAGAATTGAATCCCTGTTGACCCAATAGCATCACTTCTAGAAATGTATCTCAAAGAACATATCACAAGAAATTAGTTATGTGGTCTTAAAGATGTGTGTGTAAATGTGTGTGTGTATGTGTGACAGTTGGTTAGAGATAATATCTATTATAGTCAACAGGTGATTGAATAATTAAATTATGACCATCCATACTATGAATTACTATGTAGCAGGTAAAAATTCAGGTCTATGTATACTCACATTGAAAGATCTCCAGGAGATATTGTTTAGGGAAAAGCAAGTTGCAAGAAAGTATGTCTCACGTGATGCCACTTACATAAAAATTAATAATAAATACTACCTTGTATTTGTATACACACATAGGATGGTATACAGTATATAATAATAAATTATAACACCACATATTATTATAATACAATATGTTATAGTATATAAGTATGTGATATAAATATAAGACAATACACATCGTGTTAATGATAGATATTTCTTGGAAGAGGGATTGATTTGAAGGGGGAGTGAAGAAAAGGGATATTCACTTCTTGTACTACATGCTTTCTCATTTGTAATTTTTACAGAAGAGCATTAATCTGTTTACTTGGCATAATTTAAACAAAATGAAAGTGGCTTTGTCTCTGGATGGATAGAGGAAAGTTGAGGAGAGAGGGTACGCAGAAGGGGAATGAAGACACACAGGTAAGAGCTAGTCACCAGCACAAGAGTCTTTGAATTTTCCTTCCCAACCTTGGGTGCACAATACAGAAACCAGACTCTGGGAAAAATCAAAACCTCAAACAAAAGATTAAGTTACAAACTGATCTGATTCTGGTGGCCAAATCAGGATAAGTAGCCCAGGAGAGAAGAGTTAGGGGCAATAGAAAAGCCTAATCAGATTCACTGGTTGAGATATTTCCCAGAGGCTTTGAAAATCCTTTTACTCCCATGGTGATTCCTCCTCCAAATGACCAAGTTACTGGCTCCCAGCAGGGCCTTGCCATCAGTGATTGCCATCTTAGGAGACAATTTAGGAGTCCAAAGCAAAATGCAGTTGGACTATTACTTATACCAAATGCTATAGGGATAAACTTATTGTTTAATAATCACTGGAAAGCACAATAGAGAAGTTTTCCAAAAAAGAACTGAAGTAAGTCTCAGGAAATTATTTGGATCTAAATTACTTTGGTCTGAAAATCCTCTAATTTAGCAATTCATAGACCAAAATATGGTTCAATCAAAGGCTCTTTGAAAAAAGAATGCTTTCTCTCATTTTCCCTGTTCCCTAAATTAACCCTAGTCCTATAAAATATCCAAAAGAATTTTATGCAATAAAACAAAGGCTTAGCCTGGTAGCTGAAAGCTCTGTTGTTTGTTGTGAAGACATACAGGCTAAGATTATTATGCATTTATCGAAGTGAAATGGATTTAGACTAATGTGAAAGACGGCATGACAAGCTTCATTACAATGTAATGTTTTAAAAGTCAAAGCAAAAATAGTATGATAAAACTGACTTGAAAGAGGCCAGGTAGTCTTAACATTGATGATAGCTATACACAATCAATTCTGACTCTAAGAACATTTTTTTCACTTGCTTTTAAAGTTATAATACCTTTCAGGGAATTCTATAATGATAAAATATCTGTTATTTCTTTCATATTTAGCTTTGATAAAGATTTGTTCATTTAACTAAGATTTATTGAGGACCCACTATGTATATGGCACAACCCAAAAAGAGAGCTCCAAACCTCGTGAATCCTGTCGGTTAGTTGATAGTTACACTATTTTATATGCTTTATTCAACATGTATTTAATGTATATTAATATGTGCTAGATACTGGGAAACACAAAAATGAATTCAACAAATAATCTTTGTCTTTAAGCACTCAAAGTACAGTGAAAGATAGAGTATACATATACAACCTTCAAGTATACATGTCAGGCTGTGTTAAATTCAATAATGGGGGACTTCCCTGGTGGTCCAGTGGTTAAGAATCTGTCTTGCAGTGCAGGGGATGCCAGTTCGTATCCCTGGTCAGGGAAATAAGATTCCCACATGCCGTGGGGCAACTAAGCCCGCAGGCCACAACTACAGCAACAAAGAGCCCACGCACCACACGGAAAGATCCTGCACGCGCAACTAAGATCTGAGGCAGCCAAAAAAAACCCCACAAATAAATAAATATTTTAAAAAACAAATTCAATAATGGGAGTTAGAACAAAGTGCTAAAAGATCTCAGAAAATAGAACAACTAAAAGCTAAGGCATCAGAAAAGTCTTCATTCTGACTTTCTTTGGTATTTAAGATTCACAGTAATATGTATTCACTTCAGACTGTCAAAAAATAATCACTGGGGCTTCCTGATGGCGCAGTGGTTAAGAATCTGCCTGCCAATGCAGGGGACACGGGTTCGAGCCCTGGTCCGGGAAGATCCCACATGCCACAGAGCAACTAAGCCTGTGCGCCACAACTACTGAGCCTGTGCTCTAGAGCCTGTGAGCTACAACTACTGAGCCTGTGAACCTAGAGCCCGTGCTCCGCAACAAGAGAAGCCACCACAGTGAGAAGCCCACTTGCCGCCACTAGAGAAAGCCCGCATGCAGCAACGAAGACCCAATGCAGCCAAAAACAAACAAAAAAAAAACACTGCAAGGTGCCAAGCACTGTGACTGATACCAAGTGTACAAGCTGAAAAGACACTGACCCTACTTAGGAAAGTTAACTACAATTTCAGTACAATAGAACACATGTTCTAAGGAGGGACACACAGGTGCAATGGGAGTGCAGAGAAAGAAACACCTAGGTCTGTCTGAAAGACTCCAGAAAGTCTGAAACTTCAAGGATAAATAGGCTTTTGCCAGTTGAGAATGGAGGAGAGGGAACTGAAGGCAGAAAGAAGGGCACGTGGCAGAGCCATGAGGCAGCATGATGGAAACAGGCAAAGTGTGATGCGGAGCATCAGATGAATGGAAGAGAAAAGCAAGAAGTGAGGTGGGCCTGGTAGACTGGGGGAGGGCTTTATATAAAAGCTTAAGAATTTTAGAGCTGATATTTAGAATGAGGGTAAGAGGAGGTATTGAAGATTTTTTCTTAGACACCACTTAATTAACAGGATGAAGGGCAGATTGGAATCAGACCGGTATGCAAGAAGGGAGACATGTTAGGCAACCTTGCAATGTTTTGGATGAGCTAACTCGAAAGATAATAATTCAAAAGAGGATGAGATTTTGAATTAGAGCAATGGCAGTTGAGAGGGAGAGGTGAGGCTGATAAATATATTTGATGGTAGAATCAACTAGAATTGGCGGTTGAGTGGTGAAGTTTCAGGTGAAGGGAGGAGATTTACGGTCTGACAGGTAATACAGTAAAATAAGCAAGTTTGGCAGGACTTATGCATAGGGTGAGGCTAAGGATTTGAAGATGAATTTCTATTTTTTCTATTTAATTTTCACATATACAAGTATCACTTTAGAATAGAATTAAAAGTCAGAGCCACTGAAAAAGTCTCAGAGGCTGTCCCCAATAAGCCTACTGCCCATCCTTCTTCTCTTCATAGATTTCTGTTCTTGAAATCTATCACATGTTAACTGGATCTATATCAGGCATTATGTAAAACAGAAGCTTTACAGAGGAACACATGATGAGATTATTAGAGATAAAGAAATTTTCCTGGGAGATACGAGTAGTGAATAATGTGATCAGGATACAACCGGGACTACCTGGTTTTGGTACAATGTTTTTTCCACCATATTTAGAATTTGTACCAATATTGTCAAATAGAATGGGCTAATATATTTAACTGAAATGTTATTAATGTACTTGATATTCTTCAGATTAACTTTGATTTCTAATTTACTGAGTCTCTTCAGTGGAAAAGCAACAATAGTTAATTGGCTGTGCCAATTAACAAGAATTCTATATCTTATCAAAGCAACATTTTCTCATTCCCATTTCTGTTTTGTATTTTTATTGGATTAGTGAGTACTTTGGAAACTCTCAAAATGTGGCCTATTGAGAACCCAAAAATAAGGATTACATCTATGAGTACATGGTTTAAAACAATTTTTTTTAATGAAACACCTTGTCCAGTTGCCCAGGACTATTCCTAAATTACCATCAGTATCATTTTTAAAATACAGATTTCCAAAAACATAGTAGTAAGTCACTATATTATAAAAATCTATACCAGCTCTAAAGGAATTTCAGACCAAAGATAGATTTGGGTAGGAACTGGGGAGGCAGAACTAAATAAATTAAATGCACACTGTTACTAACTTTATCTTTGGAGAAGATGAAAAGTTGTTTTCTTGCAGCAAAGAATTGGACAGCTATTACACTGGCTGAGTGACCCCAAAGGACACCAACCGGCTTAGAGAAAACACAGGGGTTCCAAAGGCAAACTTTATTGTTAAAGCCAGCAGCTGCTAATCAGGATTAGAAAGAAAAAAAAATGTTTTTAATAACATGAATACTCTACTTTTTTTTGAAACGAGTATATCACATCCTATATCACCGTAGGTAGATAAAAGCCTTCTGAGCACTAATGCACCCTTGTCTTGAAGGAAGGAAAATCTTATCATTGTCCAATAGCCCAGGCTAATGCATGAATGCTATCACTGGAAATAGCTGAAATGCAGGGTGGAGGGGAGAAGGAGTCTGCATGGGGTGAAAGGACAAGGCAGTTCCATTAAGAGGCAACCAGTAGCCCAACCCGGAGGGCAGAAAATCCTTCTCCCAGTCCCAAAGTTCCCCCTCTACAGCCATCACAGCCTAGGAATGCAGACCACGTTAAAATTATCCCAGGGGTAAGAGAGAACTAAAACAATACTTAAAGTTCCCAAATTAATGAAAAAGTGTAAGGAAACCAATTATTTTCACTGTCATGTAAATAATCAAGTATTTGCAAGCAAAAAAGCAGCAGAAATATGTTTGACCTGCTCTATTGAGGCAATAATTTTGTTTTTTTTTTTTTAACACAAATTGATTATATTCAGGGAGCACATCAAAAACTGGGAGCACAGTGCTTCTTCAGGTCTGGGGAAACTCAGCAGAGCACTCTTTGTCGTTCCCTTGTTTAGGGCCAACTGTGGAGCTGAACTTATTCACATTTATGGAATCGCCATAAATGGCAGACCCCTATTTGGATTAATACCCAGTGTAAGGGTTATAGCAATAAGAGGAAGTGAATCCACTCTTGTTTCAAGTCTTTACCCCATAGTATGAAATTAGTAAGACAACTGATAAATTTTACCCTGAGTGTTACTGCATACCGTAATATGTAATACCAGCACTGTGCCAGGTACAAGGTAGCGATCGGTATAAAGGGGCTGAAATAATCCATGAATCAATGCAATGGTTGATATTTGAGTCCTCCCAAACTCAATTCACTAACTCCTCCAGCTTTCTCTAATAAATCTACAATCCTCCTTGAAAGTCTGATGTTGGCATATTCCTGAGTTCAAAGTCAAGGTCTCTTTTTACCGTGATTGTCAGCTGTGATTGTTGGGAATTTTAGAGACTCTTCTTAGCTGATATCAATACTCTATATAAATGATAATTTTTGAAACAGGGTTAATATGACCCATTCTGTAGGCCATGTACATTCATTCTCTGTACTACCCTATTAATTTTTAAAATAATACCTCACTTTTTTATAATATTTGAACTAATATCATATATATCAAATTATCAGCTTTCAAAATACCTAAATATTTTATTTAAATAGATAATGCCTGAAAACCTTTATCGCTTATTTCTTCAGCTAAAATTTACATCAGTAAAAGAACTCTCCTTTAGTATGCTAAAGGACAAATCTGAAAATTTTCAAAAACTATTAGAAGTTGTATTCTGAAAGGTGACTGAAAAACATTCTACATTTTGCATTTCTCTAGTAAGTGAGTGAGTGTGTGTGTGCGTGTGTGTGCGCACACACATAAGAAAATGATGTATAGGTTGAGCATTGGGTGATGTTAGGAAGATGGCAGAAGGCAGACACTGCATTCTTTCTCTATGTCATTTTACATTCCCCACCAATTCTGATAAAAAGACTCATTAAAGCACTGGGGAACTTTCTCATCTTGTCACCCCAATGTAGTTCATATACACTGCACACCATAATGCATCATTGTCAGACGTAATAAAATGTGAGCTGCTCAAGTTGGTCTCCCTGGCGATAAAGCAACATGGTGAAGAGGCTCCATGCGTACGGCTATGCATCCCAGACTATTGATGAGTCCCTCGTAGTTATCATGATTTATTTTACATACCAATTAACTTGACACGAGAGTGGTAATCAAAAGCACGAATGCCCTGGGCAATGTTGAAGGATGTCATTTTAAGACGCTTTTTTGATTTCTCTCTCCATGTCAGCACCCCAGTGTGTGTATTGCTGGTTGTACTGGAAATAATAGCATCTAAGGACGCATTGTAAGTAACTGATTAAAAAAGAAAAGAAAAGAAAACAACCTTTAGTCGATTTCTCAAAAGATACAGGCAAAATAGAATTGTTTTAAAAGATAAAATTAAACTCAGATTATGATGATGCAAACTGACACTTAGAGAACACCTCACTAAACCCTTCTCTCACCAAAGAACCCACAGTGAAAAGTTACATCAAAGTCTGCATCCAGACTTTTCCTCCCCCCCAACGATAGCTTAAACATCTTTATAATTAGAACACATGACAGGAAACAATATTAATGACAAGAATCATGTGGGATTCTCGAGATATAAGCATCTGGCCAAAACACTGGGTTCTTCCTCTTGGGCCGAAAGCAGGCAAACAGGAACTCAGCAGCCATCTGCTGCTCTCAAGGTCCGGCTCACGCCCAACCCATTGTTTTGTTTATGTTTTGACCGGTCTAGAATGTTTGAAAGTGCGGTGTCCTGGACTCAATGCTCTGCCAAGAGTCACAAACACAGCTAGAAGCCCAGGCTGATTGGCTGTTCCCCTGTTCCTGATTATCTAGTACTAAGCGGGCAGCAAAATCCCACTTCCCAAGCAACAAAAGTGATCCTGCTGCCTTTTGTCAGAACGACCTGTGCATTCCTATCAGACTCTCCAAAAGACATAGCTACTCTGTCACCAACTTCAAACCACTAAGCCCTCCACGGTTAGAAGGCAGTTCTCTTTTGCATTTTAGTAAGACAATGATTTGTGCCCCAAGGTGAAAGATTTCTGATTTGACCTCAAGACCAAATTTCTGCCTCACATAAAGAGGGATGTTGGAACTTTGTACAGCTTAAGAAAAGTTGCTTTAATAGGACAGCTCTTGAAAATGTTTCTGATCTGTTTATTATACAGAATCAAGAATAACACTCTTGGAATACAATTCTCAATGGATCACTAGCATTCCTGCACTTCTTATGAAACTAATCCCTGACAGCAGTTCGTTCCACACTATCTTGTTAAAGATGTTTACATAGAAAACAGCCTTAGAATGTAAGATCGCTTCTCCCTTTGCAGCAAATGATAGACAAACTTACTACCAAGAATAACTCTGGAGCAAAAGATAGCACGCGCCTGCCCACTGTAGAAGATTCAGGTTCTCTAAACTCAGGGTTCCTCTCCTGTAACATGACCCACTGCATGCGCAGGCATTCATCTGCAAATGTCTGCTTTGCCTCTGTGGGACTTGGGTGTCAAGGGGAACTGACACAAATATGCGGATACTCATGGGACTTGCTGTGCTGGGAGTAACGAAGTCTTTTTTCTCTAACACAGGAGTCTTCTGTCCTCTGTCATTTTAAGATTATTTTAAAAATTCTTTCTCCAAGTGAGAACCACAGTATTTGTATTGTTAGCTGTGCTGGAAATGGCAAGCTAACTTATTAGTAACTAACTTGGAAATAGTCTTACTATTTTGGTGAAAGAGTTTAATTTGCTTTATATAGATGTGTGTATATACATATGCATATATATATACACACATATATATGAATACATACATTTCCGAATTACTAAAGACAAGGAAATTCTGAGAGGCAGAAGTATAGCTCAACACATTCTTTCCTTTGAGCTTATTCTATTAAGATGATTGCTTCTGAAAGCAACTGGGACTTATATGTTTTAACATGACCAATTTAAAACTAAGGAGATTGGGGCTCTTCATGTGTCACATATAGATGTCCTCTCTCAAAACACAGCATCCAATCTTCAGATTTATTAGGCGTCTACTACATGCCCTGTGCTATGATACCTTTAATAAGAGAAGAAATAGACATAGCTTGGATGGTCCCAAGCTTGGAAAACAAGATACACAAATCAAACAATTACAGAAAACTTTAGTATACAATAAAGGGATAAATTGAGTAGTACAGAAATTATAATAGAGGTTCAAAGATGAAAGAAACCAGTGTGGGCTTCAGGGTTTGGAAGACATTTGGTGGGCCCTGACAAAAAGAGAGCATTTCAAGAGATAAGTGGTGACAAAACACATGTGTGGGAAACAAAAGGTAAATTCAGAGCTCAAAGAAGACGAATCTACTCCTTTATTTTACAGGCTAAGAAATAGAGACCCGTGCAGGTTCAGAGATTTGGCCAAAGTCAGCAACTGACTGCTGTCCAACTCAGAACTAGAGCCCAAGCATTCTGATTCTGAGTTTGGTAGTTTAATGTCATATAATGTGCAATATTAAAAATCCAGTCGGGATTGGACATTAGCGTTTGGCAGAGCCAGAGTACAAAGTCAAATCTGATCTCCTGACGCCTGGAACAGGGCTTCTCATATTTTCATATGCACAACTGTCACCTAGAGATCGGTGTTAAAACGCAGATATTCAGAAAACCTAAGGTGCTGCATTGCTAACGATCCACAGTTGTGGTTGTTGATGCTCTCTTAGGACCACACTTGGAGCAGCAAGACACTAGAATACATTCCTTAGAGCACTGCCATCCTTCTATAGTCTAGAGAATTAAACCATAGTTCTTAAAACTTGAGATATTAAATGCTCCTTTGGGAATCTGATGAAAGATATAGACCTTCTCCACCAGAAAGATGTGTATACACACAAAATTTTGTATAAAATATCAGGATCTGGGGAACCTCCCCCCTTCTACTCATGAAGCCCAACCATGATAGATCTGAAGAACTCAGGTAATTAATCTCCAGCTACCAAGTAATTTGGGATTGCAAAACACTTCACCTGCTTTTTCAAGTGATTCTTAAAGTTTCTGTTACTAACAATGGATATGCTTTGCTCTTTGCAGGGAACAGCCCTTTGCAGGAAGCAGCTCTCTGCAGGAGGCCCCTTTTGTCTTTTCACTTTAGCAAAGCTATATTGTAACTAACCTTTAAACTAGGCACCCCCATGCTCTACTCACCTCCTGCCCAAGCACAATGCCTTGCCTAACCTGTTGATTCTTTCCTTAGATCAAAGAAGTAGAAATGAAGACTAAGTAATTAACAGATGACTAGATCTTTTCCCCAGCTTCCCCTTCTGTAATCCCTCAAGCCAACTGTGTGAACAAGACAGCATTTAAAGAAAGATCACAAGGAGTCCACAAGTGTGCATGCAATGGGAGATGGTGATGAATCTGACCCCCTACCTCAATGATTAAATGAGTTTACTCCCCCTTTTTCCCTTTAAAAACTTTCATGGCCAAGCAGAATCTTGAGTTGGTTCTAGAACACAAGTCTGCCTTCTCCCCAGGTTGCAGGCCTCCTGAATAAAGCAACCTTTCCATTCCTACCAGCACTTGTCTCTCAAGTATTGGCTTTCAAGTGGCGAGCAGTCCAACCTGAGTTCAGTAATGCCCACTTTGGCACAGCTAAGGAGCCCGCGAGCTGCAACTAAGGAGCCCGCCTGCCACAACTAAGACCCCACACAACCTAATTAATTAATTAATTTTAAAAAAATACCCACTTTGGGCTTCTCTTTTTAGTTTCTACTTCTTTAAAATAAATGAGTTTAACTGATCTTTCATGCCGGGGTTCTACAAATCAATTCCAGAAAACAACTTCTAAGGAAAAAAGGAGGAGGTGCAATAATGCAAAGGAGACTTTCAGAAAGGAGAGCTCACAGAGCTCTAGGCAAACAGAATAATTCACTGAGCAGTGTATTGTGAAATGTTGTGAAACACAAAAAGACTGCTAAGGGCCAAACTGGTCTATTTCTCCACTCTGCCCAGAATTCACCTGGATGGTACGTTTCTTGCTCGTCCCCCATCATGTAATCTCCCTCAATCTATGGATTACTTATAATAATTATGCGGGTAATTTTTTGAATCCCTCCCATTCATTACCAGGTATCATCATGCCAGATGCCCTCATCCTGTAGTCATCTTTAGTGGGCAGATATCCCAAATTTACTGATGAGGAAATAGTCCAAAAGCCATATCACCCAAAGGCATGTGGCTAATTGGAGGTGGAGATGAGATTGAGCCCAGTCCTGTCTGGCTGTGAGCTTTCCATTTTGTACTACTGCATCCTTATTTTTCACTAAGCCACACTGCTGTATGTATGCCAGGTTCTTTCTATTACGTGATCTGAAGTTCTTTCTATTACCAACTACATTTATGTTCCCCATACTCTCAATCCCAGACCAAACTCCCACTTCATCTTTAGTTTTTCCTGATCTCTTCACTTTTTTATTGCTACTTATCCCCCTAGGACATAGTATTCCTATGTCCTCTTGTTTTCCATCTTTTTCTCATCTACTCTTTCCTTCTTAAAAAAAAAAAAAAAGAAAGAGAGATGAAGGAAGGAAGGAGTAATCAGTTCCTATAAAACTGAGTTCTTTGAGCCTCATTGGGGAGCAATTAATTTTAGGAGCATAAAGGTTGCTGATCACTTTTACACTAACACCGCTACTTTACTAGACGGACCAACAGTATAAAATCTGAGGACAAGTATCCTCAACAGGTGCAACCTCAATGAAAATATTCCCTTTGTTTACAGAAAATGCTAAGAGTTATTATAACTTGACTTAATGAAGCAATATTATAATACATAAAGTATACAACACAGCACTATAATTATATCTTCAAATCCATGGAAATTCCATAATATCATTACACTACAATCAAAATAAAGTATTTCTACCCAGAAAATTGCTTTGTCATGTGTTTCCACATTATATCCAAGTATCTTCTTTAGTTTTGAGGCTATAAAGAAAGACATATAAAGAAGTACATTCTGCCCTGGTATTTAAAGTATTGCTGTAAGATTTGAACCTGCAGGTTAGCAAGTGACATTCATAGGCTTGTAGTACATATCAGAGGCTCAACAATTCACACTTTATTTCTAAACCAAGATATAACCCATTTCTGATTAAATTGTAAAATGCCAGAGCTCCTGAAAATGCCTGAGTAAAAGGTGAAAGTAAAGCCATTTCCTTAAAATCAGATTACCTGATATATAAAAATGTGTCAATGTGTTCCTCCCTTCTTGAAGAGAGGAAAGGAAATAATGGGTTATGATGAAAACGTTTTTAAAACATCAAGCTAGGGAATGGGATGAACTGATAAAGTATATGAGTTGTTTTTAACATTCTCACTGAGTTTGGGGATTGGTAAAGAAACATTTAAAAATTACTTTTCAATAATATTTGAGAGGATAAAAGACAATTTGATCATGTCTGTCCATTACGATGGTAACTTTCAGCTCTTCCACTGTCTTGCCCCTTAGTCATAAAAAAGGCATTAAGGGAAGCTGTCATGGATTTTTGTCCTCATGTTGCTGTCAAAATAACCCTGTGTAATAACAATTAGTTAATGTGAAAAAAGTGATTTGAAAATGAAAAGTGATGCCTAAAAACTAAGTAAGTAATTCTATTAAGTACCCTTAGAGTAAGCTAGAATGAGGCCACTCTTTTATCATTTGCCAACAGATGAAAGCTACAGTAGGGTAGAAAATTGGGCCATTTCTAACTAGGAATTCTTATTATCATTTTTCAGGCTTTTACTTTATGAGTCATGTGACTTAGGAAAACTCCCTACCTTGAACTTTCTTTGATGCCCTCTTGTTTGAGGGAGTTTATTTTCAGTTGCATTTCTTATTTTGAAGTTGGAGTCCCATTCTCTGAGACCACCACAGGGCTCTCTACATTCTGAGCAGCTGCCATTTCAAAGAGGAAAGATAAGAAAGAATAATTCTATCTATTCCATTTTTAAAAATCAAAATACATCTAACTCAGCACTGGTAGGTACATTAAAAATAATAATGCAATTCATTTAATGAATTTTCAGAATACTGATTAGACCTAGGTTCACAATACAATGGATCTTACCCTTCCACCACACTGTGGAACGAGCTGCAGGAAAAGATCTTTTACTTCAAACTGAGGCCAGTGGCTCACAGCTGATTTCAACTGCTTTAAACCCAGTGAGGGCGCTGGCAGGAAGGGCAGCGTGTTCCAGCTGACTCAGTGGTGCACCATTTTTGTCTGGAGGACTGATTTAGATGCAGGGAAGTGGAAAAACACACCAGCAAGACACTAAATCTGGCTTCTCTTCCAAACTTAGTCCCATCAATTATGAAGGCTCCCGAAGGAAACGACCTGCTGCCTGGATTCTAAATTCCCTGGCACAGTTCCATTAATTAGCTCAGCAATTAGTGATTTTATCAGTTCAAACTCGAAGCCTTGGTCAAACAAAGGGGGCGAAACACCTTTCAACATAATAAAAAGTCAATCATTTTCATTATTGGCAATTTAGTATTCACTCTTTCCGGAGCTGTACTTCAGTCTCTGGTTTTCAAGGTTTCCAATGATATTGTCTATATGAAAAGGCAATTCTTTGGGACCAAAAAAAAGAGAAACTTCTTTGAGGTTGAAGACATTTATGTCTTGCCGCTACTGCCCAAAATCACTGTACTTACTTTTCAAGCATTTCAGAAGGTAATTATTTTTCCGTTAACATACACCACAGAACCACTCAGACACAATGAAAACATTTTCTCCTTCAAAGTTTTAAATAAGTATGAACCTTACCTTAAAGCAGTAAGCTAATATTCGCATGTCTGAAACTGAGTTTTTCTTTTGACATTTCAATTTTACAGATATTTTGTCATTAGCTTCAGTGAAACATTATCACCAAACTTGCCATGTATTAGTTTCTTTCCTCAATTGTACATTCCCTCCTCACACTGAGAAGGAAATCAGTACAAATATTTCTTTTTCTTTTTTTTTTTTTTGCGGTACGCAGGCCTCTCACTGTTGTGGCCTCTCCCGTTGCGGAGCACAGGCTCCGGACGCGCAGGCTCAGCGGCCATGGCTCACGGGCCCAGCCGCTCCGCGGCATGTGGGATCCTCCCGGACCGGGGCATGAACCCGTGTCCCCTGCATCGGCAGGCGGACTCTCAACCACTGCGCCACCAGGGAAGCCCAGTACAAATATTTCTTGAGGAGGTCTAAGAATATCAATTCATGTTGCTGGGGTAAAAAGAGTATCACATGGATGCAGCCATTGTTTGCTTGCTCCCGACACAGTAAGTCTTGCAGACCAAGGAGCACAATCACTACTAAGCCCACTGTCCTCTACTTGACTCCAGCCTGCCTTCTTCCTTTTCCTGGCTCCTCATTTCAGCCTTCTTGCATTCTCCTCATAGGGAAATACCTGACCTGCAAGCAAACCCAAAACCAAAAATTTGTATTTAAACTTCGAGTCCCAGTGACTAAATCTGGGAAAAGGCAGTCATCCACTGCTTAGGACGGAAGCCAGTCCCCTTTCAGAGGTACCTGAGTTTTAAATCTAAAACTTGAAAGAAGACAAAGTCTTATATAGATACTTCACCTTTCCATATTCTCTACTTTCTCCTTTTTGAGTTATCTTCTCTTCTACTGCATTTCTTCAACAGCCATTCATAGAGTATTACACTATACATTATCGGTAAATATATTTTTCTCACCCTGACCATTTTCTTTTTACCATAAATAACCCCCCTTAAAAAAAAAGTCTACCAATATTTGCAAGATTTCTTTTGGTTTCTCTTTTCTTCTGAAATATTTTTAATAACATTTATTCAATGTCTTAGTCCAGGCTACTGTAACAAAATATAAAGACCTAGTGATTTAAACAACAAACATTTATCTCCCACAGTTCTGGAGACTGGGAAGTCCAAGACCAAGGTGCTGACAGATTTGGTGTCTGGTCAGGGTCTACTTCCTAGTTCACAGATGCCCTACTTCTCACTGTGCCCTCATGTGGCGAAGAAGTGAGAGAGCTCTCTGGGGGTCTCTTTCTGTTCACAAGAGCTACACCTTCATGACTTAGTCATCTCCCAAAGACACCATTATAAGGGAGTAGGCGGTGGGCTTAGGACTTCAACATATGAATTTGGGGGGGAGAAGGACACAAAAATCCAGTCCATACACTCTGCCCCTGCCCCTCTCCCCAAATTCATGTCCTTCTCACATGTAAAATACATCTCAACAGTCCTAGAAGTCTTAACTCATTCCAACAACAACTCTACAGTCTAAGTTCAAATCTCATCCAGATAGCTAAATCAGACATGGGTAAAACTCAGGATACAATCCATCCTGAGGTAAATTGCTCTCCAAGCTGTGAACTTGTGAAATCAAACAAGTTACACGTTTCCAAAATAAAATGGTAGAACAGGCATGTGACAGGCATTCCCATTCCAAAAAGAAGAAAGAACAAAGAGGTGATAGGTCTCAAGTAAATATAAAACCTAACAGGGGGAAACTCCATTAAACTTTATGGCTCAAAAATAGCCCATTGGTCTGATAATCTGCCTTCCAAATGTACTGGGATAGCAACATCACCCCCAAAGGTACTGCCCACGCTGTGGCAACAGCCCCACCTATGCCGCAGCTCTCTGAAGTAGCCCCACTCTTGTCAGGGCTCCATTGGCTGCAGCCCACACCACAGGTCTCTACAGGGATGCCCCCAAGCGAGGCACTAGACTGGGGCACGCTAGCCCACCTGAACCACAGAGGCAGCCTCACTCACCCTTTGAAACCACTCTGCAATATCTCAGAAGAAAAGATCCAGGAACTTGAAGACATAGAAATAGAATCCAACTCAACTAAAGCATAGTGATTTAAAAAAAGAACCAGCTGAATAAAAATGAAAAAGCCTCCATAACTAGTAGGGCAATACCAAGCATCTTACAGAAAAGAAAAAAAAAAAAAGAGGGGGAGACAAAAAACTTCAGAAAAAATAGCAATAGAAAAAATTTCAAATTTAATGAAAATCCAAGAATCACAATGAATTCCAGTCAGCATAAACACACACACACACACACACACACACCAAGAAAACTGAGGCACATCACAATCAGATTGCTTAAAATCAGTGAGAAAGGGAAAGTTGTATGAAACAGTATACTACGTGTTATAAAGGACACTAAGAGAATAAAGGACATATTTCCTGCCCTAAGAATATTGTTTTAATTTTCAATTTATGTATAAATGTGATTTGTATGTGAGACATCCAAATTTGGGACATCTGGGATTGGGAGGGTTATGACAGGCAGAACCAAAATTCTGATGTGGGTACAGAAATTTGTAGGAACCCAGGAGCAAAGCCAAAACTGAGAAGTTTGCAAATTACACAAGGAAGAGTCCATCTGAATTAGATGGTTGAAGAGACAAACATGAAGCTTGGCAAAGGGAAGGGAAGTATCAGAACAATACTGGTAAGAAAGATTCTTCTTTTGTGGCAGATCAGGAGTATCTCAGAATAAAGAATCCTAGAAGTAGTCAACATTGAGAAAGTGAGCCGGGGAGAGTCTGAGCATTGGGCCCAGGAGGGCATCTGTCAACTGCAAGTAGAACATTCCCAACCTGGGAACAGAAGTCTTTGTGAGATATTCTAAAATGGCTCATCATTCCACATTTCAGACCTCAAGCCCTGAAGATTCCTGTTTCAAAAGGTTGCTTGTTTGTCTTCTTGCTTTATCATTTCCATTTTCTCATGATCCCAACTAGCCAATCTGATTGCAGTTTCTTTATTTGTCCTCCAATCTATGCTGGACAAAACTACTAAATAAAATTTTCCTAAATGCTGTCTACATCAGGTCTGCCCAAATTTCCTCAAAAACATTCAATGCTTCCCTGTTTCATTTTTTCTGTTAAATGTGAACTTGGCCTGGTTGCCAAGATCTTCCAACAGACATCCTTATTAGACCTAGGCACTGTTATGTCCTTAATACTCCATCTCTGATCTATTCATGTCCATCTCGCCCTCCATTATTGTGCCTACTTGCCTACCTTTATTTATGTTCACCATGCTCTCTTTTTTTCCCTCTACCCATCCATCCTTCGAATACCACCACTCACCCTTGAAGTTCTTCCTCATGTCTTTTCCTGCTTAAGAATTACAATAGGAGTCAAAATCTTGTTTATATGATTTAGTAGTTAATTTTCAGTACCATTGTACAATGTTCAAATACATGCTTTTATATGTCTTTAATTCTTACTTACCTATTAAGTTTTTTGAGTTAAGCCTATAATTTATCTTTCTTCCACTGCCTCCAATGCCTAAGACAGTTTTAGAGCACATAAAATATAAATAATTGTCGACTGATTTAAATAAGTGGACTAAAGTAAATATATCCTTTCAGCTATTCTTCCAAAGACTATTCGCTTGATTATGAGTTTTAATTCAAAGAGCTAAGACATATATAATCCAAATTAGATAACAAAGATCCCTAATTTTTTAATATATATAAAACTTGTCTGTAGCCAATTCCTAATTGCCGTGGTTTAGAGGCTAAACTCCAAAGGTGGATTCCTTAGGTCATAAACATGAATATCTACTGCTGATGCTAAACTAAGTTCGCATATTCTTTTGTCAGTAAGTAAAAGAACTACAAATCAGAATGATATGTTGGAAATATGATGAGCAATGAATTCACATTGACCTAGAGAAAAATTCTTGTCCTGCAACTTAACAGACAAGAGCTCATCAGCAGATTACTTCACCAGCAGCGCTGGTTTTTGAGAGGTTTAAATGAAATTGTGACAGTCTAGAGTGAGAGCTTTTCATTCTCTCCCTGAGTGTGAAGAGGGTATTTAGACACTACTCATATTCAGACAAATGATCTCAATTTTAAAACCTTGTTTACATCCCCAACCTTTTCAAAAACAGAATTCTATTAGCTAGCTTCTTCTCTGTACTTATTCATATTAATTTAAGGTCATGGAACTCAAACTAAACTTCAGGGAACTTACTACAAGCAGATTTCAAGAACTATAACTTTACTACTGTGGTCTTTTTAGTCTTTAGTTTATGTATTAAAATATCATGCTTGTTTGGAAGCAGCTGTAATACCTCCCTCACTTTCAAGGACTCTCTTCACTTTCTAGTACTTTCTTGTTTCCAAGTATGAAAACGTAACACATAATTTTGTGCCTGTCACACATAGTGGATGACCAAAAAATTTTATCTTTTGGTTTTCCCACAATTTATATCATGCCAGAATTACAGGATAGGTAGAAAGTACCAAAGACATGGTATGATTTATATTGAAGACAAAAGTGCAGAACCTATAGCTCATCATGTGGGATATTATTATTGTAGGTTATGCATTAAGGAATTAGTTCCAAACTCCTAAAACTCAAAGAGGGGAAAACTACCATAAAAGCCAACAGTTGGGTCCATTTTGACTACCTCTTCTTCAAAGAATATTAGGAATATACCTACAATACAACAATGAGATTGACAGTTTCCATTCCAATCATTATTGGAATGTAGCATTATTTAAGGTAGCAGTTTAGAAGTGAGAAAAATAACATAGTCCTTAGTGTCTGGACCAAAGGAGGTATCAGAGCAGAAACTGCACGTATGGATCTTGAACTAGCAGATGCAAATTCTGTAAAACATTAGGCATACTGTGAAACTAACAAACTCATTGTTGACTAGGTTTTAAGAAAGTCCTGGCCTTCCATAGATGCTGTTTTATAACATAATCCTATCACACAGAAAACTGCCACTCAAGTACTCTAGATCAGAGCAACTCAGTCATTATATCAAAAAAGAGAAAAAAGAAAAGAAAACTGAGAAGAGTCCATTCTGAAGGCAGTCAAACTAATACACTTCCCATGAGAATATAAAGAAAGCAAGGGAGTGTTTTGAGGGTACCTGTTAAATTCTTTTATTAAGTAGGCCCAAATGTGACTAAACAAAATTAGTTCGGATCAGAGTTGGGGTGAAGTTAAATAGATTCTGTGACAATTTTCTCTCCTGTCTTGAGATTTCTTGACTGCACAGCTCGCCTGAATTAATTGTATGAGGCATAAATTTTAGAAGGAAAAAAAAGAAAGAAGTAATTCCTGCTAGTGTGCAGGGGATAGCAGAGTCCAGGTCAAAACCTCCAGGGAATCAATTATTAGTTTCTAGACTTGAACACTGTGTGTGAAACATTTTCATTAAGAATGTAAATGTAGAAGTCTAAGGTGACTGTTTCCTTCATTGTTATTTAAATTCAGTACCTTGTCTGACCCAGTCTCCACAATGAAGTTTGTGCCCTAACGTATAGCAACATTTGTGACGTCCAGAGCACGGCTCTGCCCAGTTAATGGTCACAGCTGCTTCTTCATCTTCACATGCACCAGCAGGATGCTCAAAAAGGGAAATCAAGGCCGTTGTGAAAGCAATTACTTGAACCTTGAGAGAGACATTACAAGAAAAACAAACATGGGTAGGGTAACTGTTGCAAGAAGATTCTATGCTCTTTATGATTAATAAGGAATAGGTATTGAATTAACAGGCATTTCTTTAATATTATTTAAAGGTTGCAGGCAGTTATATTGAAAGACATGACACTACAAGGTTGCTAATGCAATTACCAAGGGCATTTTATTTGTTTGCTTTTATGATCTATTTGTCATTAAAAACAGTAAAGATGAGGGCTTCCCTGGTGGCGCAGTGGTTGAGAGTCCGCCTGCCGATGCAGGGGACACGGGTTCGTGCCCCGGTCCGGGAAGATCCCACATGCCACGGAGCGGCTGGGCCCGTGAGCCGTGGCCGCTGAGCCTGCGCGTCCGGAGCCTGTGCTCCGCAACGGGAGAGGCCACAACAGTGAGGGGCCCGCATACCGGAAAAAAAAAAAAACAAAACAGTAAAGATGAAAGGCTTACATAATTATGAGTGGAAATCGTTTAGGTTAGACTATTTCAGCATTCACAGGCATATTCTACTGTCGTTCAGTAAGAAGTCATTTTTCAGAGGTCGGGTGGAATTTGATGGGAAGACAGAAATCATTGTATGCAGTGTCTGGGGCTCAGTGCTGCTCTCTCTAATGCACCTATTCCTTTGTCACATGAGACAGGAAATAAGCATTTCCCAGGAGCTTGCTACTGAGAAGCCTGAAATCTTATAAATGAAAATGTGAACAATTTGAAAGAATTATTAGAGATAACTTTAGACACAATATTAAATGTTTATTAATATTGGGGTCTAATAGATTAAGCATCTTATGGTGAAAAAGTTAGCAAATACTTTTTTCCTAAATAAGGAAGATGAGACTATACACAGGCAAGCAAACCATAGGGCAGATTGGTTTTCATATGCAAGGAGGGGAATTATGACCTAATCCATCTTTTTCATGTCCAAGGTGTGTGGCCTTATAATCTATAAAGTAGTTCAATTAGGGGGTCACATTCATTGTACTCTATTTCTATTTTGAGCTAAGCTTTGATGATTAAATCCATAGTGTTCAACCTTATCCTTCCCTCACTTACCTTTCCGGTTACGTCCCCAAGAGAAAGAATTGACTCATTGGCATCAAAAGGGTCGTACCAATAATCCATGCAAATTGGTGTTCCTTTCAGGCCTTGGAGTTTATATTGACAAGGAAGTTCTTCTTTGGACAGCAGATCATAGAAACAAATCTCTTTTCTTGTAAAAGCCACTGCTATCTAAAGTAGCAAAGTAGAAAATCAGAAAATATTTCTGATGGATTTAGTGAAAACAATATGAAAAGCAGACATGCAAATCTTAGCACCAAATCAGACATTTTCACCTGAGGGTCCTTAATGTATTACAGAAGTATAGCATGGTGGCACAAATGTGCTTTATTCTAACCAAGTATTCTAGGCAAGATAAAAACTTTCCCATTTGAACACACTTTCTTCCCTATCGCTACTTCACAGACCCCCAACTTCTTCCACCCATGGGAGACTAGGTAACTAATCACAGGAAAGACAAAGACATAGAGGTCTACAGCATCACACAACCATACAGAAACTTTACAAACCACGTTTTATGAGGCAAGCAGAGGCTTTCACAGAAATAAATTGATAAAAATTCTGTAAGTAGCCTTCCTAAGTCAAATAAAATCCTAAAAACTATTTAAGAAAGGGTAAAGACATTTGTAAATAAAATTGACAAAACTTTAGCTAGACTAACCCCCCCAAAAAGAGAGAAGATACACATTACTAAATCCAGAAATAAAAGAGTAGATATTACCATCAACCTTACAGAAGTTGAGAAAAGGATTATAAGAGAATACCATGACCAACTGTAAGCCAACAAATTAGATAACTGAAATGAAAGGTACAAATGCCTAGAAACACAAAATGACCTAAACTAACTTAAGAAGAAATAGAAAATCTCAGCAGACATATAATAAATAGAAAGATTGAATTTGTAATCAAAAAAATCTCCCACAAAGAAAATCCCAGGCCTGGATGGCTTTTCATTAATAAGTTCTATCAAACATTTAAAGAATTAACCCCAATCTTTCTCAGACTCTTCCAAAAACTAGAAATGGAGAGAACACCTTCCAAATCATTTTATGAGGCCAGTATTTCCTAATACCAAAACCACACGAAGACATCACAAGAAAAGAAAACTGCAGACCAATATTCCTAATGAATAGAGATGTAAAAATCTTCAGCTAAATACCATCAAAGAGAATCTAGCAACATATAATAAAGGTTACACACCGTGACGAAGTAATATTTATACCAGTGTAGGGAAACAAAATTTGCCACCTCAAAATGTGTCTATTTGGCATGAGGATTAATTTAGGTTGATTGTTTTTAAGAAACAGAAGACTCAAGAAGTTTTTCTTTTTACCTCCCCCCTAGCTGCCTGAAGAATTTGGATAAAGGGCCTGTTCGTAGAATAGAGCTATCACCAGAGATATCTGCAAAGACCATGGGCTAGAATGCAATGGCAGAAACTCAGGGTCTAGAGTCCACTCTGAGTCCCAGCATCTCTGTATGGCCCAGCAAATATTTGTATACCAAATATTTGCTTTTCCATCCTCACGTAAATTGCCTTCATTCCCTTTGAGATCCCAAACCACCATCCCAACACCCTCTTTTGTCTTTGTTAAAGATGATATTTAAGGTGAAGACTTTGGACACTTTGGTGAGTTACTCAGTTTTCCTTGGTCCCTTCCATATATACATGTTATTAGACTTTTGTTTGATTTCCCTTGTTAATCTCTCTCATTTCAGTTTAATTATTGGACCAACCTAGAAGGGTAGAGAAAAATTTCTTCCTCCCAACACCAGGAATACCAGGTTAGTTTAACACATACAATATCAACTAATGTAATACACCATATTAATAGAATAAAGGAAAAAGGTGGTATGATCATCTTAATAAATACAGAAAAGCATTTAACAAAACCCAACGCATTTTCATGATAAGAGTATTCAACAACTTAGGAATAGAAATAAACTTGATAAAGAGCATGTACAAAACAAAACAAAACAAAAACACAACCTATAGCTGATATCACACTTAATGGTGAAAATTTGATTGTATTCTCCCTAAGATCAGAAATAAGACGAGGCTGTTCTCTCTCACCACTTCTATTCAACACAGTGCTGGAGTTTCTAGCCAGGGAAATTAGGCAAGAAAAGTAAATAAAAGGCATCCAGATTGGAAAGGAAGAAGTTAAACTAACTCTATTCGTAGATGACACGATCTTATATACAGAAAATCTTAGGGAATCAACAACAACAACAAAACCAATTAGAACCAATAAGTGAGTTCAGCAAAGTTGTAGAATATAAGATTACTTTTTAAAACTATTTATATTCACCAGCAATGAACAATCTTGAAAATGAAATATCAAAGGCAGTGTAAGAGAAAGAAAAGACAAAACACAAACTGGGATACAATATTTGTAAATTATCCATCATATAATTGCATATAACCAGAATATATAAAGAACTCTCAAAACTCAATAATAACAAAATAAACTCAATA
The DNA here is from genome assembly GCF_005190385.1 of Monodon monoceros. Taxonomy (NCBI): domain Eukaryota; kingdom Metazoa; phylum Chordata; class Mammalia; order Artiodactyla; family Monodontidae; genus Monodon; species Monodon monoceros. The sequence goes on along the minus strand of NW_021703767.1, from coordinate 98,027,068 downwards.
AAAAATGGGCAAAGGATTTGGACAGACACTTCACCGAAGAGGATAAATAGCAAATCAACACATGGAAATATACTCAACATTATTAGTCATTAGGTGATTCAAACTATCAAACAAATAATTAACAAACTATTAAAAAAATCATAAGACACAGAAATATGTACATGAGTGGATATTTGATGATATTAAGGAATTATTGCTATCGATATTAAATGTGATATGGTATTATGGTTATGCTAAAAAGAGAGACGTTTTTCGAAATACTGAAATATTTACAGATTAGATGATTGGATGTTTTGGATTTCAATAGGGGGAGATGTAGATGAAACAAGATTGGCTGTGAATTGTAAATGGCTACGGGTGGATATTGGTTCTTAATGGGATTATCTCTGCTTGTGTGTAAGCTTAAATTTTTTCATAGTAAAATTTACCATCTGCTTAATGTAAAATACTAAGAATATGGATTTTTTAAGCTGCATTCTTCCCTCACAAATTGATTTTCCTTTCAGCATGTTATCTTTCTCATAGGTCTAGTTATATGAGGGTGTTTGGGCTGAACGGGCCCTACCCAACAAAATTAAGAAGCTGGCTAGTACAGTGGTCAACATCAGATAAGCAATTCCCTGAATTTGCACTGAGCTGTGCTATGCACTGATATAGCCTCTCAGCTCTGCGTACAGACCCAAGACTCTGCTAAAAACTACAGAGTCATAAAGGTCTTATCAGCTAGTAATGCAGCATGGCCTCACTGGGGACAGAGCCAAGAATCTGAGTCACTACCAGCCTTGCTATTTAAAGGCACAAAACAGAACAGTCTGTGAATTGGAGTAACTCACTTGGCTTTACTTGCATTCCCTCCAGGTGAGGTGAGAGGTACAAAAGAGTCATGCAGCTCTCTGTCACTGCTAGTGTTATACTTGCTATTGATCAGGAGCCCTGTCCTATCATTTCCCCCCTTTTACAAGCAATAAATTTATTTCTAAAGACTCTGTACCGGTATTATTTACATTTTCCAGAGAAGCCATACTTGTCAGCCACAGGTGTTTAAGCTTGTTGGCATCTGAAGTGATGGGAAGCATTTCTTGCAGCTTTAAATTCTCTCCCCAGATTCCTACTACACCTTCCTTCCTGATGATCAGATAACGACTTGAACTTTTTAAGAAAATTACTTTTTGAATGGTGTCCTTGCGTTTCACTGGGAGGCATTCAAGGTCTTTCCACTGGGGAACCACCATTGCCTTTGCTTGTTCATCTTTCTCATAAAGTGTTAACAGCATAAATGAAGTCAGCTTGTCCCAATTAATACAGCCATCTTGGGCCACATCCACTTTATCAAAGAGCTCTCCACGGGCTTCCCTGGTGGCGCAGTGGTTGAGAGTCCTCCTGCCGATGCAGGGGACACGGGTTCGTGCCCCGAACCGGGAGGATCCCACGTGCCGCGGAGCGGCTGGGCCCGTGAGCCATGGCCGCTGAGCCTGCGCGTCCGGAGCCTGTGCTCCTCAACGGGAGAGGCCGCAACAGCGAGAGGCCCGCGTACCGCAAAAAAGAAAAAGAGCTCTCCATATTCTTCCTTTGTGCCCCAACCAACAATCTCTGTCATCCTCTGCACAAACTCTTCTCTGGACATACAAATGGTTTGACTTGGCTCTGAGGGCTAGAAACAGGAAAAAAAAAGACATCAGTGAAAACGTCCTAAATACCAGAGCACTGTGCTACCCCCAAAGGTGGATCTAATCAGTGATTCTTCCAAGAGGCAAAGAGAAACATCTGCTTTATAATGGTGCTATACTTAAATGAATTGGGGCTGCAGAGCAAATAACTGACAGACCTACAAGCTGACATCCTCAATCACAGATGTCCTTATAACTGGCAGAGGGAGATAGGAGAGTCAGAGGTTTGATATGATGATGGATGCAGAGGTCAGAGTGATGCAGGGCTATGAACCAAGGACTGCAGATGACCTCTAGAAGCTGGACAAGGTAAGGAAAGAGATTATCCCCTAGAGGCTCCAGAAGGAAGACAATCTTGACAACACATTGATTTCAGCTCTGTAAAACCCATTTTGGAATTCTGAGCTGTAGAACTGTAAAATGATACATTTGTGAGGTTTGTGCTACTAAGTTTCTGGTAATTTGTTAGAGCATCAATAGGAAACAAATACAGTGGTTTAGAGAAAATGGGTGAATCCCTGAAGAGAGCTTAGCATAGCCAGTAAAATGATATCCCAGTGACACTTTAATCCAAGGGCAAGAAGTCACCTCTATGAACACACCATTACAAAGACAGTGAAACCTTATAAGCTGATTTTCTTTATTCGTGGTAGTTATGTTCTATAAAGCCTTTGTAAACACTAAATTAGCAGATACTGAACCATGGCTTTTATGAGAAATACAACATTAGGTTTCTGTGAGCCTCTGGTCCAATATTTTCATCATCAATTCATAATTTTGTTTTATGTCTGTTTCCACTGAAAGACATTTTAATATATATTGTTAATTCATTAACAGCGAATTCATGGCCAACATTACTATAAGTCAAGACTGAGTGAAGCTTATCTAACACACGTATTTTCTCCATAAGACACAGCACAACCTTCTTGCACTTAGACAGAACTTTACACTACACTTGGGGAGCCATTTTAAACAGTGAAATCACCGAAAAAAGCACAAAATGCAAAAGCTTGGCACCAAGTGGAGCACAAATAGGACACTTGTTTACAGTACGAGAGCTGGAATAAGAAGGTAGGGTGTCACTGAGTTTGACCTCAGCACTGACCCGGCACACTGGAAGACTGCAACTTTTTGCCACTCTGTACATGTGTGTGAATGACCATGAAGGTGCCTTGAGTATTGACTTGGGGGTTACAAATAAATTTTACCAAGTAGGCAAATTCGCAAATACAGAATCCGTGAATAATGAGAAGCATCTGTATTTCAAATAAGTATATAGCTTAATATTGATAGGCTGTTTAGTTCGGTGAGCTTCATGATGAGAGAATCTATTTTTCTACTACCTCAGAGCCAAAGAGTCAGAATTGACAGTAAGCACAGGGAGGCAGCATATTGTAGAGCAGGTCAAACAATTGTAGGTTTAATCCTGGTTCCACCAGAGACTGTGGGAACTACTGGCAAGTTACTTCACTGTTGAGGCTTAATTCTCCCATCTGTGAAGTGGATATAGCAAAATATCAGTCTCAAGAAAATGATTATGAAGGTTAAATGACATATCAGTAAATGCAGAAAAAGCATTTGACAAAATTCAACACCCATTCATGATCAAAACTCTCAGTAAACTAAGAATAGAAGGAAACTTCCTCAACTTGGTAAAGAATATCTGCCAAAAACATACAGCTAACATCATACTTAATGGTGAAACTTGTAGCATTCCTACTAAGGCTCAGGTACAAGGCAAGCAAGTCTTCCTCTCACCATTGCTTTTCAACATCATACTGGAAGCTCTACTTAATGCAATAAGACAAGAAAAGGAAGTAAAATTATAATGATTGGGAAGAAAAATAAAACTGTCTTTGTTCACAGATGACATGATCATCTATGTAGAAAATCTGAAAGAATCAACAAAAAAGCTCCTGGAACTAAGAAGTGATGATAACAAGATTGCAGGATACAAGATTAATATACAAAAGTCAGTAGATTTCCTATACACCAGCAATGAATGAGAAGAATTTGATATTAAAACCATAGTATCATTTTACATTAGCACCCTCAAAAATGAAATACATATAAATCTAACAAAGTGTGTATGAGATCTATATGAGGAAAACTACAAAATTCCTATCAGCAAAGTCAAGAACTAAATTATTGGAGAGATATTCCATGTTCATAGAGAGGAAGATTCAGTATTGTCAAGATCTCAGTTCTTCCCAAGATAATCTATAGATCCCATGCAATTCCAATAAAAGTCTCAGCAAGTTATTTTGTGGATATTGAAAAACTGACTCCAAATTTATATGGTGAGGCCAAAAACTGAGATGACCTAACACAATGTGAAGGGACAAGAACAAAGTTGGAAGCCTGACTCTACCCAACTTCAAGATTTATTATAAAACTGCAGTAACCCAGACAGTGTTGTTGGCATAAGAATTGGCATAAGAATATAGAACCAGATCAATGAAACAGAATAGAGAGCCCAGAAACAGACCCATATAAACACAGTCAACTGATCTTTGACAAAGGACCAAAAGCAATACAACGGAGAAAAAATAAAATCTTCAACAAATGGTGCTGGAATAACTGGACATCCACATAGCAAAAAAATGAATCTAGACACAGACCTTATACCATTCACAAAGATTAACTCAAAATGGATCACAGACCTAAATGTAAAACACAAAACTATAAAACTCTTAGAAGATAACATAGAAACAAACCTAAATGACCTTGAGTTTGGTCATTTAGGTTTGTTTTTAGATGCAACAACAAAGGCACAATCCATGAAAGAAAGAATTCATAATCTGGATTTCATTAAAATTTAAAACCTTCTCATGAAAAACAATTTCAAGAGAATTAGTAGACAAGCCATAGACAGGGAAGTATTTTCAAAAGATACATCTGATAAATAATTCATCCAACATATACAAAGAATTCTTAAAGTTCAACAATAAGAAAACAAATAATCCAATTAAAAATGGGCCAAGGACCTTAATAGATACCTCACCAAAGAACATATACAGATGGCAAATAAGCATATGAAAGGATGTTCCATATCATGTCATCAGGGAAATGCAAATTAAAACAACAGTGATATATTACTACATACTTGTTAGAATGGCCAAAATCTGGAACACTAACAACAGTAAATGCTGACACAGATGTAAAGTAACAGGAATTCTCATACGTTGCTGGTGGCAACGTAAAATCATAGAGCCACCTTGGAAGAGAGGTTAGCAGTTTCTTACAAAATTAAACATACTCTTACCATATGTAGATCCAGCAATCACACTCCTTAGGATTTACTCAAAGGATTTGAAAACGAATATCCACACGAAAGCCTGCACACTGATCTTTATAGCAGCTTTATTCATAACTAGCAATACTTGGAAGCAACCAGGATGTACTTCATAGGTGAATGGATAAATAAACTATAGTACATCCACAGAATAGAATAGTATTCAGTGCTAAAAAGAAATGAGCTCTCAAGCCATGAAAAAACTTAAATGCAGGTTACTAACTGAAAGAAGCCAATCTGAAAAGGTTACACGCTGTATGATTCCAACTACATGACATTCTGGAAAAGGCAAAATTATGGAGATAGTAAAAAGATCAGTGGTTGCCAGGGACTGGAGAAGTGGAGGACGATGAATAGGCAGAGCACAGAGAATTTTCAGGGCAGTGAAGCTACTCTGTATGGAACCGCATTAACGCATACATGTCGTGATACATTCGTCCAAACCCATAGAATGTACAACACCAAGAGTGAACCTTAATGCAAACTGTGGACTTTGGGTGAGTATGATGTGTCAAAGTAGATTTATGAGTTGTAACAAGGGTACTACTCTGGTGGGGATGTGGATAATGGGGGAGGGTATGCATGTTTCAGGGTAAGGGGTATATGAGTAACCTCTGTATATTCCCCTTAATTTTGTTGTGAACCTAAAACTGCTCTAAAAATATAAAGTCTTAATAAGAACGGTTAACTGAGATACCACGTGTCTGAGAACTAAGTAATCAAGTGTTTAATAGAAGTTAGTCTAAGCTTTTAATTAAATTAACTTTCTGAGAAATAATTGGTATTTAGCCATTTGAACTACTCAGAAGTCCATCATTCTTAACTTTGTTAAATTATTTTTAGACTAAAAAGTTTAGATGATGGAAATTTTTCAGTGACCCAGATTTTGAGTACGGAAAGAAACCTGATCTTAACAACACTCCATTTGAGCCCAAACTGCAAACTGTTCCTGAAAGCTAAGTCAAGTTGATCTTGTATTTTAAACTATTATGTAATGATATCAATCAGCCTCTCAAATCTATATCATTATCCCTTTAACAAAAAGCATTTTAAAGCCAAACCTTATTTTCTTCCTATAAGTTTGTAATTTATTTTTATTTCTACGAACAAGAAACTGTTCTGACAAATACCAAGACAACTTCTTTTTTTACATTCTAGAATATGGAATGGCAAATAGACCATAAACAAAGAAGAAAATAAATTTTCTTCCCCAAAGTAACATATACGATCAACTTTATAATTTTCTGCACATGGATAATGCCAATATGCACCAGGGGAGAGTTTGAGAAATACTTCCAATTTATGAAATGTGACAGAGAAGCACAATTGTATGATATACTTGGCAATTCTATTACTAATTGTTCACTCACTAGCTTTTTTTGCTTTTAGTTTTAAAATAAAACCATGGTTTTACCATGAAAATCCTTCATTCTAAATAAATATGCACCAGGGAAGTCCCACATTAAACAATTTTATTCAAACAATATTTATTATTGTTGAAGACACATCCACGTCAAGTTAAATTCACAAGCATATATTTAGCCTAGCTAGGGAAATATTAAGAATTTATGAAATTGGATTTCATTGTAAAACATAGAGCATAAAATAATTCTCAGTCCCTTCAACTGAAAATTTAATTAGTATAGCTTTAACAAAACCTTCTTCCCATAGACAATTTGTTCTAATTTGAATGTAGGCCTTCCAAATAAAAACTACCTCATAATGTTTTAAAGTATACCCTTTCACTCCTATTAGTCATGATTCTGTGTCTGGTGTTTCTGAGCAATAATTAGTACTCCTGCATCTATTAGAACTCCTTTTCTAATAAAATTGAAGAGTGAATGATCCATTAGAAAACGTATTCTCATTCAGCTCTTTCTAAGATGATGTTAACAAATTTATTTTGCTATGTCTAGGTAACTATGAGTAAGAAAATAACCAGCTATGGCCTCTCATTATTCTTGCAAGGAAGCTAATATACTCAGAATGTCTGGCTGATTATCTCAGCAAGCACGACTTTAGACCTTTAGAAAATCTTCCTGTCTTCCTGAATCCCTTTCAAAGAATATTCTAAAAATCATCTCCTTTTGCCTAGAAAGCATTTTCTGCAGCTACAGTCAGTTCTTGTGAGCTGTCTTTAAGAAAAAAAAAAAAAAGCATGTACTCTGTTACATACTCTTCAGCTTTTGAGCTTTGTTAAGATTTGGATTTCACTGTAACTTATATAAAAACTGAGCACTAAGGCTAAGCACAGAATTCTGAAAATATACCCTTTCTAAGAAACTTGACAGCCCTTTTTTTCACCAAGAAGAGATCACGTACTTTCAATTAGCAATATATGAGTGTGCCAACTCATTTAAAAATTATTTATTTTTGCATAAAATAATCCTTGTTTACTATAGAAAAGGCAAAATATAGATAAGCCAAAAATTAAAATCCTCCGTAACGCCAAAAGCCTACCAGACTTGTTCCTAGGCAGAAACAGAAATACCTGTGCATTATTTACCAAATGGTGTCATGATTTACATACCTTTGTGTGCTGCTTTTTCCATCATACCATGAAGCTATGCCATGGTATATATAATATATATTGGTCTTTAACATCATTTTAATGGCCACGGAATATTCTACGGAAAGGCATAAAATTTATAACCCCTGTTAATAAAAACTTCAATAGTTCCCAATGCATTCCCGTTTCATATAAACCACCCTGCAACATACATCTTTGCTTGTTTGTCCAATTATTTCCTGAGGGAAATTCCCTAGAAGCAGAATTGCTGAGTCAAAGAATTTGCACAAGTTTTTGATATATTTTGTGAAATCTTCCTCCAGAAGACTCAACAAATTTACATTTCCATTAACAAAGTATGAGACTGCCTATACCTCACCAAGCTGGGGTATTCTCATTCTTCTTAAGAGTCACCAACTGGTTTCTAAAAAATAGTTCCAGTATGGCTGAACACCGACATACTTGCTGGCAAAACAGATCAAACATTCCCAAAGCAGACACAAATCTTTCCAAATCTGCCGACTCTTAGAAATGTCGTTTATCTTTGTTTTTTCCTTGACTTTTTCCTATAGCAATATTTTATAATGAAATGAGGGGAAAAAATTTTTCTTTTTTTTCCTACTCTGTAAACATGGACTTTCCCAAGACAAGAATACAAGTCTTACTTTAAAACTACAGAGAGATCACAATCCAATTTAGTCAGAAATCTGGGTATTTTCTCCTTTGTCAAAGCTGATAGTGGGTTAACATGTCACTGACCCAAGTTGCACTGCCTTTATCCATTGCTGAGTATTTACTTTCAGATTCTGAAAATTAATGTCAAATGGCAAGTTGTAAACCACTTAGAGAAGTACTTCCATCCATTGATCTATTTATTAATAAAAATATATATTGAACATGTACATCATACAAGGTATCATGAGGTAGATTTATTCATTCATTCAACAAACACTTATTAAGTGACTTCTCCAGGCCAAACACTATTCTAAGCCCTCAGCACCAGCTCTGAACAAGGTAGTTGAAGTCTATGCTCTTCGAGTACTTACGTTAGATTGGGGAGTCCAGGGATGCTGATCCCATTGAATGACACATGGCTCTAGGTTACCAAAAGTAAAAAAATCACAAGAATCACACTAATTATTGCTTTTCCTAATTTCAAACTGAATTTAGGACTTAAACATGGCAAAAACATTCCATGAACTGAAATCTTGTGTGGACCAGAAATCTTTCTTAAGTCTGAAAAAAATAATTTTTTTTAGATGATTAAAATTCTGCAGTGCTTCTTTTTCTCTACATAAAAAAATAGTTTCTAATAGGATCTCAGAATCTTGTTTTCCCCAGAATCTGCTGGTTTTATCAAGTGCTTAGCCAAAAATAATATTTCTTCTGTCAAATATGTAGCATGATTTTTTGGTAATGCTCCATGACAGCTGGATGAAGATATACTATCTCAGTGCATCCTTCCCCCCATCTCTATAATTAAATTTAAAATTGGCATGCTGCTTCCTCACACTTCATTCCATTGCACTTGCCTCAATTTCCCTTGGTCACAAAGTGTATTGGTTATGAATATGTATTAGAGTTTGCTGTCAAACCCTGTGAACATCTTCTGGAGCAGAAGATTAGATATGTTATTTCAAACAGATGCATCAGTTTATATCATCCCTTGCAATTTTCATTTACCAATGAACATTCATGAGAGATTGAACAACAGAAGAGACTAGTCTGCCAGCCAAGGTTCATACTGCTATCTTTTCTTGCTTCAATGGATTTTAGTTGGTTTTAATTTTCATTTACATTATGATATCAATGATTCAAGAGCTCACCAGTCTAAATGGAGTTAAATTTTTGTGACTAACAAAGACACAGGCCTTGAAACCCCCATACTGAATTTAAGGTTTAGAACTAAACTCTCGCAAACCAAAAATTCAACAGTTAGATTTCCTATCCAACTGGTAAATTAGAATTGAATGGCAGCTGCAGGATAGAAAGTCAATAAATCTTTCTCTTTTAAATAAAGATCATATTCCCTGAGAAGCGTAAGTGTCATAATATTTTTCTCTAAGTCTATGGAAGTCTTTAATTTTCTGCTATGGACCTAAACCATGTTTATCTCTATCATCTGTTTTGCCTAAGCTTAAAAACTTGGAGGGATGAGCCTGACCAGTGGAATGGTATAGCCAAGAGATATTTGAGCTTCATTGATCTTCATTTGGAAATATCCTTACAGTAGGATAAACATATACTGTTTTTAAAAACAATTGCTCTCTCTTCACTGGAAACCACAGACGGAGTCAAAGAATTGCACACATCCATGAACTTCAGGCATGTTAGAGCTGGAAGAAAGTTTAGAGAGTCTACACCAAACCCTTCATTTAAAAGGAAGAAACTGAGGCCCAGAGAATTAAAAAGACTTCTCTGAGGTCACATAGCTCACTGTTGGCAGAAACAGGCTTAGAACCTAGGATTTCCAATTCCTAACCACTTTCATCATGTCACAAATATGTTGACTTCAACAAAATCTGATTCTCTCTAGGATAGCACATTCATCAAAAAAACAGAAAAGTATGAGGCTGGAATGTGTATACCCAAATGGTCTCACGCAATTTTGCTAAAATCTATTTACTTAGAACCCTAAAGCTTTCTGTTGGTCTACTTAAAATTTACATATGAACTCTGAATCAATAGAGTAAGCAGGAAGTGACTAAACAGTCAGAAAGATTCCAACCCAGGTTCTAGTGGAAAATTTTTTAAATCAAATTATCAGCTCCTTCCTGCTCTTAGTATCTTCCTCAAACCAGAAATCCAACACTTCAACCAATCTCTGGCCATTATACTCATTCCTTTTCTCTGTCACACTTCCATCCCAGGTGTCTAGCGTAACACTAGCCCTGGAAAAGCATCTTCTCCATGCCTACATCCTGGCTGCTGAACAAATATCACAGAAATGGGGAGAATGGTGTCACAGTAATAAAATGCATGATCTCCAACCTCAAAAGGTCCCTCCTATGCTACTAGGAACGCTACCATGTTTCCCGGCTGAACTCTTACCCTTATTTTCACTTTCTTCAAACACCTACTGGATCATTTCCCTGTCCATTCCTAACAGAGAAGTCTGACTACTAATTCACAGCAATGAAGAAGGAAAATAGAGAGGAAGAGGAAGAGGGGTAGGGGACGTCAAGCAGTTGGGAACTTCCTCAGTTTTCTGCACGTACATAGAGATTGACCTGCATCTGTAGCCATTTCCTTCCTTCCTTCCTGTGGTAACAGAAATCCTCCCGTTTCCTTCACCCACCACCTCGGTGACTCTCTTCTCTTGCTCTCTATTGACTCCTTTTCATAAGCATTTCAACATAATCAAATTACTTGAACTGTTAAAAATCTTCCCTGACATTCCCATCTGCTTTCAGCTACTGGCCCACCTTCTCCTTTCAAACAACGATCTCAAAGGAATCACGTTCACACACTGTCTCAATTTCCTCTCCTCCAATTTACTCAACCTTTGCAGTCCAGCTTCTTTCCCTTCACCTCCACTGCAATGGTTCTTACCAAGAAGATTAAAAACCTTTAACTAAATCTTTTAGTGGATTCTTTCCAGTTCTTATAAGGTGAAAAATGTACCAAGTTAATATTTGATGCCAAAATACCTTTGTTTGAGAAAATTTCTTGAGACTTCTATTTAGTTAGAAAGTGAAACCTGAGGCCCATGAAAGACATCGATCAAGAAAGCAAAAGGTTCAAGCTGCTCTAAAGGAGAGAAGAAGAATTTGGTATTTGTTTTTGTTGTTTGTTTAAGCAGACGGGAAGAGAATAGTGTCAGAAAGGGCAGGTGGACAGGATGGGAGACAACAAGAGAGCACACGGTGACGTGGCAATAAAGGGCCATTGAGAAAATCCCGTAGGCAACACAGCCATTGATAAAATATAGATATGAATACTTGTTAGTTTTTCACAAACCTCCCTCCATGTGGCTTCAAGCCACTAAGATACAGCCCCCCCACACACACACATATGCACACACCCTTAATCTCCTCCTCAGCTCTTCTGCTGAAGAATTGGGCCTCCCATGCACCTACGGTCACCTAATCTATGATATAGGAGGCAAGAATATACAATGGAGAAAAGACAGTCTCTTCAATAAGTGGTGCTGGGAAAACTGGACAGCTACATGTAAAAGAATGAAATTAGAACACTCCCTAACACCATACACAAAAATAAACTCAAAATGGATTCAAGACCTAAATGTAAGGCCAGACACTATAAAACTCTTAGAGGAAAACATAGGGAGAACACTCTTTGACATAAATCACAGCAAGACCTTTTTTGACCCACCTCCTAGAATAATGAAAACAAAAACAAAAATAAACAAATGGGACCTGATGAAACTTAAAAGCTTTTGCACTGCAAAGGAAACCATAAATAAGATGAAAAGACAGCCCTCAGAATGGGAGAAAATATTTGCAAATGAAGCAACTGACAATGGACTAATCTCCAAAATATACAAACAGCTCATGCAGCTCAACATCAAAAAAACAAACAACCCCATCAAAAAATGGGCAGAAGACCTAAATAGACATTTCTCCTAATAAGACAATACAGATGGCCAAGAGGCACATGAAAAGATACTCAACATCACTAATTATTAGAGAAATGCAAATCAAAACTACAATGAGTTATCACCTCACACCAGTCAGAATGGTCATCATCAAAAAATCTACAAACAATAAATGCTGGAAAGGGTATGGAGAAAAGGGAACCCTCCTACACTGTTGGTGGAAATGTAAATTGATACAGCCACTATGGAGAACAGTATGGAAGTTCCTTAACAAACTAAAAATAGAACTACCATACGACCCAGCAATCCCACTACTGGGCATATACCCGGAGAAAACCATAATTCAAAAAGATACACGCACCCCAATGTTCAGCGCAGCACTATTTACAATAGCCAGGACATGCAAGCAACCTAAATGTCCATCAACAGAGGAATGGATAAAGAAGATGTGGTACATATATACAACGGAATATTACTCAGCCATAAGAAGGAATGAAATAGTGCCATTTGTAGAGACGTGGATGGAACTAGAGACTGTCATACAGAGTGAAGTAAGTCAGAAAGAGAAAAACAAGTATTGTATAATATCACTTATACGTGGAGTCTAGAAAAATGGTGCAGATGACTTATTGGCAGCAAAGCAGAAATAGAGACATAGATGTAGAGAACAAACATATGGATACCAAAGGGGGGGGAAGGCGGGGGTGGGATGAACTGGGAGATTGGGATTGACATATATACACTATTGATACTGTGTATAAAATAGATAACTAATGAGAACCTATTGTATAGCACAGGGAACTCTATTCAGTGCTCTGTGGTGACCTAAATGGGAAGGAAATCCAAAAAGGAGGGGATATACGTTTACGTATAGCTGATTCACTTTGCTGTAGAGCAGAAACTAACACAACATTGTAAAGCAACTCTACTCCAATAAAAATATATTTTTTTAAAACTCATCAAACTGAAAAAAAAAGAATTTGGCCTTTATGACAGGCTGCTTTGGGGGTTTTTCCTTCCCCAGAACTTTATAGTAGTCTAGTCATACCACATCAATGGTGGGAGAAGCTCCAGTATTTTTTCTGGCAGCATTTACCAGTGTCTGTTCACTGACCAAAGTCCACAGTTGTTTAAGGTTGACTGTTATGCAGAAGCTCTGCCAGAAAGCAAGGAAGTGATAAAAGATTGATGGAAACATGTAAAAAGGATGCAGGAGCTGGCTTGAAGGGGCTCACACTGTCCAAACTTCGGCAATTTCAGTATCAGAAAGAATAATGATGGTAATAGATAGTAATGCATTGAATAGAATAAATGAATCCACGAGTCTGTAGTAACACCCAAGATACAGACAGACAAACAGACAATAGAAGGAAGAGAGAAAAGGGAGTGAGAAAGAGGAAGCCTCTTTATTACAGAGGAATGCTACATTGAGAATAAACAAGGATCAAAAGAATTTAAAAGTCACCATTTTCCAAGCCTATGTAGTCATTGTTTCAAGCAAAGATCATCAATTAATGCTTAAACTAATGGGTGAAAGGTATTGAAGAATACTATAACACAGTATCATAGTACCACGCCACAGGTACCTTTAAAAGGTAGAACTCTAGTGGACCCACTTTATCAAGCGATCCAACTTATAGCATCACCAGTAATGAGACAAACTGACATGCTGTGCCTCTGGTGTCATTCAAGAGGTGGACATAACATTTCTTACTTAGTATCCTTTCCAAAAATGGTGAACCTAAATCTAACAGTGAAGAATCAATAAGAAAATCCAGATTGTGAGATGTTCTAGACATCTGACTTGACCCTTCAAAAATATCTATGTCATGATAGATGAGAAAAAGTAAGAGAATGCTTCTAGATTAAAGGAAACTAAAGGAAATGTGTGATCCTGGAAAGGATCTATAATTAAAAAAAAAAAAACATGAAAGACATTACCAGGGCAAACAGGGATATTTTAATACACACATTTTTATTAGGTAATATATGAAGTTAAATTTCCTGGGTAAGATAATTTCACTGTTGTTATTTAGAAGAAGACCCTTGTTCCTAGGAGATATATTTTGAGTTAATTGGGGCAAACTATCATCATGCCTGAAATAACTTATAAATGACTGAGGTAAAACCGTGTGCTATGTTCTGAATATTCGTGTCCCCCCAAAATTCACAAGTTGAAACCTTAATGCCCCGTGTGATGATATTAGGAGGTGGGACCATTGGGAAGTGATAGGTTATGAAGATGGAGCCCTTATAGATGGAATTAGTGCTCTTATAAAAGAGACCTCAGAGAGCTCCCTAGCCCCTTCCACCATGTGAAGACACAACAAGAAGTCTACAGCCTGGGAGTGGGCCCTCACCCACCCAAGCTGGTACCCTGATCTCAGACTCCCAGCCTCCAGAACTGTGAGAAATAAGTTTCTGTTGTTTATAAGCTACCCAGGAAGCAAAATATTAACAATTGCTGAATCTGGGTGGAGGGTATATATTCATTGCACTTGTCTTTCCATTTTCAAATTTCTGTAGGTTTGTTATTTTTCAAAATAAAAAGTTCAAGGAGAAAAAAAACAATACTCATTTCTCTTCCTGTGTTCCCCAACTCAATGTGTGTTACCGCCTTAATACACTCAATTGATCAACGAGTTCTGCGCACCATCACTCCCGCATCTCTCCACTAATCTCTGCTGTGCAGGCAGGCCATTGTACCAGCCCTCTAAGTGGCCTCTCCGCCTCCTTTTGGTCCTGCTCCCACCTCCACCCCCCCGAACCATTTCAAAAACTACAGCCTTAGTGATCATTTCCAAAATGTCAATCCCATCATGTCATTCCCATGATTAAAACATGTCAGGGGCTCCATACAGTCCCCCAATATCTGCCTCTTTATTTATGTGTGTGTGTGTGTGTGTGTGTGTGTGTGTGTGTGTGTGTGTATCTCTTCTTCTTTATCCATTCATCTATTGATGTAGGTTGCTTCCACATATTGACTATTATAAATAATGCTGAAATGAACCTAAGGGTGCATACATTTTTTTTCAATTTTATTTTATTTATTTTTTATACAACAGGTTCTTACTAGCTATCTATTTTATACATATTAGTGTATATATGTCAATCCCAATCTCCCAATTCATCCCACCACCACCACCACCACCCACTTCCCCCCTTGGTGTCCATACATTTGTTCTCTACATCTGTGTCTCTATTTCTGCCTTGCAAACCTGTTCACCTCTACCATTTTTCTAGATCCCACATACATGCGTTAATATACGATATTTGTTTTCCTCTTTCTGACTTACTTCACTCTGTATGACAGTCTCTAGGTCCACCCACGTCTCTACAAATGACCCAATTTCGTTCCTTTTTATGGCTGAGTAATACTCCATTGTATATATGTACCACATCTTCTTTATCTGTCCGTCTCTTTAACACAGCTCTCTAAGGCCCTCTAGATGGTTCTGGCTTGATGCTCCAGCCTTATCTTTCCTTCCTTTCCCCTTTGCAGATGAGTTTTCTGACTTCTTCAAAAAGCATCATACTGCTTCTGCTCAAGCAAACTTTGTACCTCCCATCCTCTTTCTAGAAAACTACTCTCCCAAGCCCCATTTACCTGCCTGAGTGATGCCCTTCTGTCAGATGGCAGCCTGGATGTTACTTCCTCCAGGAAGCCTCCCTGGAGTCCCCTCCCCAATGTGAGCTATGTGCTCCCCCAACATTGCTCTCTCCTCAGAGCACTGAGTGATTACACAATAACTCCAAGTTTATTTGTCAATATAGCTCTCCGTGAGGGAAGGTCTGGGTCTAGGCAGTTTTCAACTTCCAAAGGGTAAACATTCAATAAATATCTGTTGTAAGAATCAGTAAATGAATGAATGTATTGTTAATATTCTCATCTATATTGTAGAAGTGGTGCTCATCTGTTTTACCAGTAATAGCCAGGTTGGGGAGGGGGTCAGGGTAGTGAACAATGGTCAAGTTATAGAATCATACTGTGTAAAATAATGTTGGAAGATGAGAAATAAATTTGAGTAAAGTTTAGCGTTGTTCACTAAGAGAAAAGAGACAAAAATGGAAATCAGACCACATTGGGTGATGTTCTGGTTTTGCCAACAACTCAAATGGACAAATCCCTTCATTTGGATTTTTGTTTCCTCACCTGAGAAATAAAGGCAACAATGCCTCTCTATAGTCTCTCTCTTAATGCTAAAGTTCAATGAAAGGAAGGGGATGGAGAAAACTACTTCATAGAGAGACAAAGTATGTATAAAAGGTGCTGCTTTTAAATTCAGCATCATTAGACCATACATTTAGAAAATAGTAGCACCGAGTCTTTAGGCTATTAAGATATACTGACACTTTAATAACATTTACCTTTGCATTGAATTATGGTATAGATAAGGAGTCCACAAAGCCATCTGCCATACCTTACCCTGCTACAAGCACAGTTCTATTTTTCCATAATTGAGACCTTGACACACAAGGTCTCAATTATGGAAAATACACACATTTTTCATTTTAGAATATGATTATGCACTGTTCTGCAATTTTCTTTTTTTCACTGAACAGTAAATCTTGGCAATCTTATGTCTTCCTTATTCTTTTTAATAGCGGAGTAGTAGAAGTATACCATAATTCATTTATCCATTAATTTATTGATGAATATTTGGGGTGTTTTAAATACTCCATTTTATTGACAATATTACAATGAATATTTTTATACAAATTTTATTTCTGTACCTGTCATAATTTATTTAGGATAGCTTGTAGAATTGGAATTGCTGGTTCAAAAAGTATGCATTTGATACATTTTACATTTGATATATTCCAGAAAATTGCCTACCAAAAAAGCCTTCACAATTTACAATCTTAGTAATAGTGTTCATTTCCCTGATTCTTTGCCAACAGTAAACATTATTGATCGTTTTAACCTTTGCCAAGTTGATGAATGAAGAAGGATGTCTTCTTTTTTGGTTAAAGTTTCAAATCCAGTTCCTAGTGAGTTGGAGTATCTTTTCACATGACTAGTAGCTATTTATGTGGCACTCTTCCTTGAATGCACAAAATAAAATATGGAATATATGTAAAATACACTGTATGTAAAATAAAGCTACATGTAATATGTGTACATGCATATATGGGTAGAAATGAATGAAAAATACACTAGAAGTATGCAATGTTACGAGCAGTTACCCAGGGTACTGTAGTTGCTAAGGGTAAGCCATGGTAAGAGGAGACTTTCATGTGTAACTTTGATTTTGTACAATGAAAATAATGTATTCCTTCTTTTTCTTTTAAGAATAAAAGAACTGTTAAATAAATAGGAATCATAAAAATTGTATATGACTGCACCCCTTTTTTCTGTTTGTTTGTTTCTCCTTCCTCAACTTCCAGGAAATAACCCTGCTTCTTTATTTATGGTATGGACTCCAGTTGTTTCTCTACCCCCTTGAAGGATTCCCCTAAGATCCTGTCTTAGACACTCTGCTCTTTCCTCAAGATAATCTCATTTGCACCCAGGGTCGCCACGCTCTGGGGTCTCACACCGATTTCTCCCTGCCAGCCTGATCCTTCTACATGGCTCTGCTTGTACTTAATCAGAGCATCTGCAATTAGAGAAAGAAAAGAACACACAGGAGCTATGAAGAGAGAAAACAGGAACAGAATAAGGTGCTAACCCAGCCTGGGTAGTGAGAGAAGACTTTCTGGGATGGTGGTATTTAAACATGAAGTATGAGTAGGAGTTGCCTGGAGACTGGGGGGAGGGAAGGGGAATATTCCAACATGAGGCACCAGCATTTGATAGGTCCTAAAACAGGAATACTGTTAAAGCATTCAAGTAACTAAAATACCACCAGCATGAACAATTTGGGTAATGTGCTAGTGTCAGATAACTTTGTGACTGACTTGTTGGAACCATAAATCCAGACTGAATACCAGTGGTGACGGGAGGGGGCCTTGAAGGAGGAGGTAAGGATTCCCTTGAAAGAAATAGATGTTCCCATTCCTTACAGCCCTAGGAAAGTGGAGAGATAGGTCTTAGACTAAAGTAAAGGAAAATATTTTCTGGTATCTCTGGGGCCAATAATCAGTTTGGTCTCCAGGCTCTAAGGAATGAGCAGTCTGGTATATTTCCAGGGGGATTAAGGCGCTGAAAGTAGCCCCTTGGCCATATAAATGTGGCCAGAAGTGAGGAAGGGGAACAAGTTAGAAGGATGCCAAGAGAAAGGTCTGACACAGCCTTATCCAATAGGACTTTCTGTGATGAAGAAAATCGTCTGTTATCTGCACTATCTGATGTGGTGCCTACAAGCTACATGAGTCTCCTGAATACTTTAGATGTGGCTGGTGCTTGTGAGTGACTGAATTTTTTATTTTATTAAATTCTAACTTTATTTCATTTTAACTCAAATAGCCACATGTGGCCCATGGCCACCATATTGGACAGATCTGGAGGAAGACCAGTGTGACAACCTGGCCTCAGGGGTGTTGAGAGAATTAGGGAGGGAGAACATGGGAGGCGATGGAGTAGAGGAAAACCGTGTCCCTGGAAGTCCTCAGCAGAGAATGCTGGCGCCCAGAGAATCAATACCTCACAAAATGCTTATCCATAACATGGTGGTAAGATGTGACGAGGGAAGAAAAGACCCAAGGGATTCGTGTCTGAGCAAGCATGAGGCAGAGCTTCAGGCAAAGGTCAGAAATCAACAAGAGACAATTCAGAGGATTCCTATTTCTAGGAACAAAGTTGGTGGGGTCTCGTCTCATCATTGGGTGTGCTATACTTGTCAACACAGGACAAACGTGAAATCAAAATGGCACAAATTATAGTTCTCCAGTTGTCTTTCTTCATGTTCCTTCTTTAATTTTCAGGAAATTACAAAGGTAGGCTGTGCCCTAGGTCTAAAGGTCTGGCTAAGTTGATATACTACAAATGAATAGCAATAGGCATCTTTGCTTTCTTTCTTTCTCCTTTATGACCAGTTTCTTGGTTGCCTTCTCTGCTTCAGTCCTGGCCAAAGCTTAAGGTTAAAATATCTGTCCCCCAAAAGCACTCTTCACCACCCTCTCTGACCAAGATTAATTTTTATAAGCACCTGTTATGAAAGCACACAGAAAAATTAGAAAAGGCATGAAGCCGTTAGAACTTGTCACAAAATTTAGCACAAAGGCAGCAGTGTTCAGGAAGACCGATTTTTCATACGTGTTGACAAAGAACTTCACTTGCTTGTGCTTTGGTGATGGCATCGTTTGTTAACCTCACCCATGAATTCTAGCAACTCGGACAAAACCACCAAAGAATTCCTCTGTCGTTTCCAGTTGTGCCAGCTGCAGGGCTGTTGGATTTGTCTTCACGCTATTACCTTAGTGCTGAGGAGGGGTGCCTGCAGGGTTCACTGATTTGCTACTGCCATCCAAAACAGGTTTTTTGGATTCCACTAAGGGAGTTGGGGCGAGAAATGCTCTGCCCTGCTGCCTTTGTTCAGCAGGTGATGGATTGACTGAGCTTGCTGAATGTACTCTGCACTATGGAATAAAGTTATAGATTAAGCTTTACCTGTTTACTTTCTCTCAAGCCTCCACTGAATGCCTTTAGAAAGGAAAAAATAATAATAAAAAAGCAATGAGTTATTCCTATCTTTTCCTTTTATTCTTCCACCCTTCTCTGCATTGATTTTACTGTAGGAAGTGTTGATTATTTGCTGATTGTACATTAATTCCAAGTTACCAAGGCACAGTGCCTGTGTGCTACTAACTTGACATGCTCGTTTTGTTAATAAAGTTCTTATCCTATTGGATTCCTATTCCTTAGAGCAAATCTCAAAGGGAGATTGCCTGGTGGCCAGTGGTAGCCATGCCATACAATGGGCTGGGAAGTTGGCAATCTACCACAGAACCCTGGCTCTGCCCCATGGGACAACTCAATTAAATATCTTTGAGCTTTATTCTCCTTATGTGTAAATGGGAAATAAAAATATCTGCCCTGCCTACATTTCAGGCTGGTGAGAGGATCAAATAACACGATACCTACAGAAGTGTTTTATAAAATCTTATTGAACTTCAAAGATATTAAATTTTTATTCATCATTTTTACCTCCACTGATTTCTAGAAAGAGTTTTAGTTCAGTTACAATAGAAGGTACATAGGCAGTTGGACCATTAAAGCAAAGATAAAAGAGCAAGGATCATATAATGAAAACAGAAGATAATTGTTCCAGAAAAATCTATGTTAAGAATAGTTGTATCAGTTGAACACTGAATTTAGCTTTGAACTTCCTGGCAGCTAAGGCGAAACACAAAACACCATTAGGCACACGACTTTCCTTAATCTATGAAATAAGTACGCTGGTTTATTAGGAGAGATGGAAATTTTCCTACCATTCACTCTAAGGATTGTGGGTGAGACTGTTTTCTGGGCACACGCCTGCCTACACTTTCCAGATGGCCTTGCAATTGGGACGGGAACCTGGCCCACAAAACCTTTCCCCATGTGCTCCTTCATGCTCTTTCCCCATGACTAGCTTGACATATGGCCATTGTGGAAGGAGGAAGATGGAAGGAGCCTGGGGACCAGAATCCCTACTTGGAGCTGCCTGCCTATTAGAAATATCTGCTCTCTATATGAGCAAGAAATAAGTCTTTATCATGAATGTGCTATTATATATTTTACACAGTTTGCACACCCTATAAAAATAAAGATTTTCTAATTTTGGAACTTTATTGGATTCCATAATATACAGTTTTTAACTATCAGTCTTACCTTAAAAATATATTTTTTAAATGATCTTCATGGGCTGTCTCATATTTTGACAGAGGCAAGCAAAATCTAACAGTTCTGAGGAAAGGGAATGAAACAAAGTTGGGTGATTTTATTTATGTGTTTGGAATGGTGATGTCTGGGGTAGAAAAGAAAGAAGCAAGAGGTAAGAATAGCTCTGGAACATGAGCCATAGCCAGAAAGACCTGTCCATTTGGGTAACTTAATAGTGAAGATACAGTGAGCAATGAGAAGGCGGGTCCCTAATGAACTGGGAGAATCCTGACAGTTTGGAAAGAAGGATAAATAATGGAAAGGTGGGAATCTGATTGTCTGTATATTTTTTTTCAATCTCCTAGCCTTTTAATAGATTAGCCCCACCTCACTTTAAAAATGTAGACCAACACTGTCACCACCAAGCGGGTTCCTCATTTCTCCTTCTCATTCCTGGGAGAGGTAAGGATGGAAGGGGTGGGGCAGGAGGTCTTGGGGTTTTTTGGGGGGGTTAATATGATTTATTTAATTGTAAATGTATGTGATTAAATTTTTCGTAACAGTTACTGTCTGTATTCCCTTAGAGTCCAGCCTACCCAGCAGGGCATCCGAACTCTCATCTTTGTCCTGTTGGTACAAGGAAGCGTTGTTCATAGGCTCTACTGTAGACAGGAATCTTGGGAATTTTATAAAGACAATCAAGCATGAAGATATCACACATTCTGTGGATTTAATCATTTATTATACCTTAAGCACAATTTTCAGACCTGCAAAAGTGCCTTCTGAATTTCTCTGGTCTTTTTAGATTGTCAGCACAAGTGTATTGTGTTTAGATTCCATTCAGCTCCCCAAGACAAGTTTGTTCAGAGAACCTTCCCCTAACATCTCTGGGGACTTCCTGTTAGGATTTTTATTCTCCCTTTCTCACACTGAACTGTCTTGGCCCTTCCTACTTTAAGCAGAAATAGTTCACCTTTTACAAGGATTTTTATTCTCCCTTTCTCACACTGAACTGTCTTGGCCCTTCCTACTTTAAGCAGAAATAGTTCACCTTTTACATGCGGTTTAGGAGATTTCATTTCAAGCTATTTAACCTAAAGATTTAGTAGGACTTCAGCAAACGGCAGCATGAAGTAGACAGGGTAGGGCCAGGCCATGGCTCTGGGCCAGAAAGAATGTACCAGGAGGTGATACAGACACAGTTGCTGACAGAGGCAGGTCAGGACCCAGTCCAGTGAGTCCAGCAGTATAGGCAAACTAGATACAGGCCAAATAGGCAACAAGGCTTCCAAGATCAAAGAGCAGACTGTCCTGACATGAAGTGGTCAACAATGGAGAAATAAAGAAAAGAAATATTCAGGAACCTACATAGCCACAGTCTTGGAAGAAAGTCAGTATACATCAAGTCTCAATGCGGCTTTTCCAAAATTCCATTTCCCTTGGACCATAATTTCTATTTCTCAGAATTCCTATAAAATTAGCAAATCACAGCCATCCTTCCTCACACAGTAACTGACTTCTGAAGTATCTAAGAAAATGTAAAATATGTTTGACATTAAAACAATATGAATATCCAGAGACCACATCATTTCTCTAAGCATTACAAGTGCTACAGGAAAGTTTAAGTAACAAGCATTTTACAATTCTATGAATAATACAAGTTTCATTCCCTGCGAGCTGATATATGACTTTTTGGGCACCATCACTTGAAAGAAAAAGAAATCCACAAGTTACTTTTCTAGTACTTCTATCCAGATAACTTCTTTGTTCTAAAGAAGGGGTTCAAGACATCACCTAAAATCTTTCACATGCTAATAGAATATGAAGACATGGAAAGATGATGCTTTTGTACTCTTCTATGTGAATTTGTGTCTTTGCAACACATTGCTTCCATTTCCTACCCCAATTAAAAGGAATGTAAAAGCATAGTTGTGAGTGTTATTCAAAGCTTAATTTTTTTTTAGGAAACGCATGAGTTAAAATTAAGAGAATGTTAAAGACCATATTGTTCAACCTCTACTCACTGAACATATAATACCTATGTTAATTGAGCACTTTTTCTGTGTCAAGCACTCTTTCGAGTGCTTTCCGGATAACACCCCATTTAATCCTCACAACAACCCTATTATTTGTACGTTAGAAACAAAGGAAACTGAGGCTCAGAGAGATTAAGCAATTTGCACAAAGTCTCATTGTCGGTGGCAAAACTGGGACTCAAATCCAAGAAGTCTGACCCCTGACTCTTATACACTAAGTGATTCTGACTCATATACCATCATGCGATAAACATAAGCATTACTCACTTCATTGCTAAATGTTACTACTAAGATTTATATGGTATGTAATATCTCATTTGGAAACATATGTGAAACATTGACTGCAGGAAGACTCAGCTTCCCATTTTTCAATAAAGCGTTGCTACTGCTATTTAAAGACATGGACTTTACCTACTGTCTGAAAACTCTTCAGCCCCAAATAAGCAATCTGGGTACAAAAAACAAAATAGATGAAAGGATCCAGTGCCAGAATCGTGGCATTCCAAGAGCATGTCTTTAGTGACTGGACTGCAAATCACTGACTTTGGGGTTCTGTGTTGCAGGACAGCCCCTGAGGGCAATTTTTCTTTTCACAACAGTCTACACCTGTGGCCTGTGGGCCCAACGCTCATGGCAGATGGAAGAGAGTCCACAGAAATCATCTAGTATATGATTCTTCTCTAGGTGTCCATGCTGTGTGTGGAAACGGTGTTGTCTCAAGGGCCTGCCTACCTTTTATTCCCGGTTGTACATTTGCCATTGGATCGTTCCATTCTGTCTGTTGAATCTGGTAAAAATCGATGGACTTCATTTTTTCTTGAAGTATGCCTGCAAGGGTCAATTTTTTTTTTTAATTACATTTTTAAAAAAGATTGTAATTAGATTGTCTAGGTTCATGCAAGCCCTGAATAGCAATTTCTTTCTCCCTTTTGGTCCATCAGTGGTACCTGCTGTTCCAACTGGTTAATTTCAAAATAAGTGATCCAGCCTTTGAAACATTTAAAGTTAAAAAAATATATATCTTGAGATCCAATTTTCCTATTTCACTGGGTTCACTCCAGACTAATTGGTAATTTGAAAAGAACACCCACCCCTAACCTTTTATAGCAGTTTCACTTTCTAACACATTGACTTTATACAGTTGACCCTCCTAATAGACCCTAGCGTTCAACTTTGTGTTCTTAACACCAGAAAAAAACTGCCACATTTCTGTTCATTCCAAAGTCAAAGCTGTCATAGTCTGTTGTTACGTTTTTCTGAATGTCCTCAAGCTGTCAAAATGTTTGCTATGGCTATCAAACCATGCCAGATTCATCTGGGGCATTGGACATGAGCATCACTAAAACCCTTCAGACAAATGGGTTTGGATGAACTGCAAATACCTGAAGATTAAAATGAGAAAAGTGTAGGGCAGAGCATGTCTTTGCTACTAAATATGATAGATTCTATTAAAAAGAAATGATTGATACTATTGGGACATTCTCAACACAGGTAAAATTTAACTTGTTATACAAAACAGGGTATAGTAGAGTATTTCAGTGGTTAGCAACTCTTTTTTTTTTGGATAGGTAAAGATTAAAATTTGTGCCAACTACAGGCCAAACGGTGAGATTTCATCATGCTTTATTAAGTTCAAGGTGGTATTCCCAAACATTGTATGTCTGTTTCAAATTAATGACATTCTCAAGCACCCCAGAGGACATTCTGAAGCCCTGAGATCATATTTTAGCAACTGTAATGCAGCAGGAAGGATGGAGGCTCACGTCTACCTAAATTCCACAGCACGGAAGAGCACTTCTTCCTATCAGCATGAGAAGCTAAGAATCATTTTGATATATGCTGTTCATCAGGCATAGCTGCAGAATTCAAAATTAAGATAGAGAGAAGGAACTTATTCATTTATAGTTAAAATTCCTATGGTTTATTTTATATGTAGAATTAAAATTTTTTAAATTTTGTTTTCATTGGCATTGCTCCAATATTTGCAAAAAGAGTGGCAGACTGGTCCCTCCCATGGGATCTGGGACAATGAAGTGCCACAATCTGCTTTGAAAAGGAGCTGCGTCGCTGGGGTGACGCAGGGGAGAATGTTTGCACACCGGGAAGTGGCTATTTGCATTTCCAGAGGGATACTTCCATGTTACCCGCAAGGACAGTTATTATTGGGAGCCACCCTAGAGATCTGGCTTCCCCCTGTCACCGTCGTAACTTTCTGTTTTCCAAAAATATGTTGATCTCTAAGAAAAAAATTTGTCCAAGAATTCATTTTCCTTCCTGGATGGTAATGATATTCAACAGCAGCAATTTCATACTAAATAATATTATTTGTCCCGAAGAACTGAGGGGTAAAGTTACTCTGGTGTTAAATCCAGGTCTGACCAATTCTTTTCAGTTCCCTGTTTTAACCATTAAGTATATTTAAAAAAAAAAAAACTTTTAAGAGAAAAATCTCTTTCTGTTTCATCCTGCTCTCCTTCATGAGCAACTCAAAGTCTCCAGGAAATAAGATTAACGCTTACCTCAAAGGCTCTTTGTATTTGGACAAAGTCGCCCAGGCTGAGTTGGTTTTCAAGCAGGGCTATGCAGGCATGTTCCTCTGCAGTTTCACCTTGTGAAATTCTCTCTGGGTTCTCTGGCCCGGGCTGGGATCCTTCGTTCAACTCAAGGGTAGCATTCTGGCAACTCATAATGGCTTTACCTCTTTTTAACAGCCGTCAACTCTCTAAGTATTTTTCTTTTTCTTTTTCTTTTCCTTCAACAGGTGCCTTTGAAAAGAAACAACTTAGCAATCGAATTCCAGAATCAAAGTACATTTCAAGGTACTCAATTAGGAGGCAAAAAGTTCAAGCCCAGAGGTAGGGAATGAAAGCTCCCAACCCCCACACTTCCTTAATTCCACAGTTTATTTTCAAAACCCACTGTTGAATTGTTTTAAAACGTCCCCTCCTTATACTCTGTTTAACCTGGCTTGATTTTAAAAAGTGTAAAAGCTTCCCCTGTGTTTATAGCAACTGACACAGAATGCAACATCTAATACTCATTTTAAATGCATTAGAAAAGCAATTTCTCAAAATCTCTTTGGCTAACCTTGCTTCTATTCACATGTTGTGGTTTTAAAGTCCATTTTCTTGTGTGGAGGCGTGAGGTAACACAGCTGCAAGGTTTCCCCCCCAGTGAAGCGCTTGCCTCTGAAGGCCACCTTCCCAGCAATGTGGCCTTGTTTGTTTCATCCCTCCCTGCTGCCTTTGTGTGCTTCCTGGCAAGCAACATAAAGCCCTTCACCTCCCCAGCTAATGAATGACCTGAAGGTTGGAATATACAATGTAAACATTGAGGCTTTTTCAAAGGGCAATTCAACGCACTCATTTTTAATTAAATTTCAGCCCTGCATTATTTAATGACAACTTTTATAAATACATTTTCTATGAAGCCTGTTATGTATTATGAAACAAGATGATTAGCCAAAGAAAAGAGCAATGAATTTAGGAATGTTACATTTTCCATATAAAAAAATGTTTCATTCTTATTTAATAAGAATCCATTCCTATATTCTCTTTGTCTTAGTTTCTATGTATATAAAATGGGGATGGTTTAGCACAGGCTTCCAATTCATTGAAAGTACGTGGTGGGGGGGGAACACAGCATAACATAATATGATAAACCTTATGATAAAACTACTTACAGTACCATCACTGGTTCAGCTAATATTAATGAAAAGGAAGGAAAAAGGAGAAAGTTAATATTTTGTTTTAGTATTTACCATATGCCGGGCACTACACTAAGAACTTTGTAATTCCTTATCTTGTTAAAGTTTCACAATAACCCTGCAAGGCAGACAAGATCACTCTTCCCACTTTACAGATGAAGAAGCAACGTAAAGGCCAAAGGCCATGCAGTCAGTAAGGCGTGGAAAACGACAGAGTGGCTCTGCCTCCAGAGCCTGCCCTTTAGATGGAGGCCATCTCTGCACTTTATTTTCATCTCTGTAAAACTGAAAAGTTGTCACTAGATATTCTCTAAGTTCTTTTTCCTACAGTTTCATTCAATGAGCTAGTGTTCACAGGCACGTGGTGGTACAAAGCACACTCCCTACAACACAGAGATGCAAGTATCCCAAGGCTTTCCTGGACCAGTTTTGGAAAAAAAAAATGAAATGTCATTCATGCAGCCATTAATTCATCAATTTCTCTGTCCATCATTCATTCCAAAATCCATTTACGAAGGACCTGGTGCCTACCCGTGAGGGGTTTACAGTCTTATAGGAGCTGTTACCTGTCTAGTTCATCTTTCATGCCAATCCCAACCTCTTGCTGTCTATAGTGCTGTGTTGAGAAGAATCGTGAAGTTATACGTAGGCTCAGAGGAAAAGAGTGGCATTATAAATTACAGACGTGTATCATGGGGACAGAAGGGCTGAGGGAAGCATATTTACCACACATTTGCCTTTCCTGGTTTAGCCCTTCATGTAAATTAGAAAAACAACTTTAAGCCCTAATATGATAAATTTCCCTAAATCATCTCACATAGGGACAAAATTTGTCTTCTTACCATCCTAATTAGTAAATTAATAATAGTTTAGTTCAGCCACATCAGTCCTATAAATGTCTGTAAAATGTTTTATGGTGATATGTTGAGGAGTTGGGCTTAAATAACAGACACTAAAGAGGGAAGGAAGAGGAAACAGAAAAAGTATTCTGTGAAGCTGCACAGGGAGAGGTAGGCATCCCACTGGATGACGATGCAAAATTCTCTAATTATTCTAAGACAGTCAAACTGCCTGGACTACTTAGTTTTCATAAAGATGCAGCTCTAAATGTTTTCATTAGTCAAAACAGCAGAGTATAATGAACAGCTAACAAATTACTGTGGAAGTTAATTAACTGACACAGTTTTCTTTCGGTAAAATCGTGGCATTAGAAATCATTCTTGATCATAAAATCTTCGATGGCTTTCACCTTCTTTGTAACTGTGTGGTTAATTTTCAGGTTAAATTTCCACTGCTCTGAAAAGTCCACAACTAGCCTCTTGCTGATACTGAAATTTTCCTTCTTGCCTGCCATGAATCAATTATGAGTTTGTGAAAATCTGCCACGTGCCCAGTGCCATCCTAGGCTCTGTGGGGAACGGTGCACTGATGAAGACAGTCTGTGCTCTCAAAAAGTGGAAGGTTCAGGACTTCCCTCGTGGCACAGTGGTTAAGAATCAGCCTGCCAATGCAGGGGACACGGGTTCAAGCCCTGGTCCGGGAAGATCCCACATGCCGCGGAGCAACTAAACCCGTGCGCCACAACTACTGAACCCACGTGCCACAACTACTGAAGCCCACACGCCTAGAGCCCGTGCTCCACAACAAGAGAAGCCACCACAATGAGAAGCCTGTGTGCCACAACAAAGAGTAGCCCCCTCTCGAGGCAACTAGAGAAAGCCCGCACACAGCAATGAAGACCCAACACAGCCAAAAATAAATGACTAAATAAATAAATAAATAAAAATTTTTTTTAAAAGTGTAAGGTTCAGTCTGGAGAGAAAGCTGACTGACCGACGGACACTTGCTCTCTTCTCCGGTAGGGACCAGCCAACAGCTTCTAGCATAGCGGAGCACTCAGCACCCAAGAGGACAATGCAAGCAGATACATCCACTAGCTTTTGCTTTTCTTGGAACCTTGGGACTGAATCATTCTCCCCCACTGAACAGACACTTCCATACGTGTCCTTGTCACAACTTCCAGTCCACCCCCAAATCCCTGCGCTCTTCCTCCCCCGAAATTCATCCGCACCAACACAAATGCAGGCCCTGTCTTTCCTCTTAATTTCCCTTCCCTTTTGTTCGTCCTCCTGTCACCCCGGACCTGTTCTTACTAACATTCTTAATCTTTGCCTAGAATTCTCCCACCACCTCCTTCCTATAAGAGAAAGCCGCTTCCCCTTATAAACCCCATTTCCCACCAAACCATTTCAAGCTGAAGCTCCTCCTTGGCCCAGGCTCCGTCCCTCAGGGTCAGTGGAAAGGCATCTTCTCACGGTCTCTTCGCTTCTTGAACCCACACCTTCCCAACATGGTCCCAGTGGCCAAACACCCCTACAGCCCTCCCCCTTCAGCCCCCAGCTCACTTTAAACATCACCTGCTCCCAGAGCCTGAAAGCACCAGCCCAGCCTTTGGCACCTTTATTTTTTATTTTTTAATAGATCTTTATTGGAGTATAATTGCTTCGCAATACCGTGTTAGTTTCTGTTGCACAACAAAGCGAATCACCCATATGTATACATATGTCCGCATACCATACCTCCCTCTTGAGCCTCCCTCCCACCCTCCCTGTCCCACCTTTCTAGGTGGTCACAAAGCACGGAGCTGATCTCCCTCTGCTATGCAGCTGCTTCCCACCAGCCAATTATTTTACATTCGGTAGTGTACCTTTTAAGCCCTCAATAAATACTAGTTTCTTTCCTTCCTTGTTCCGGATCCTCCTGGTTCAAATTAATTCCGCCTTCCACTCTGCAACCACAGCATCATGTTTACACTTTCACTACAGCAGTTTTTCTTTCTGCCTTGCAATATAATTAGTTGCCTTTGTATCTATCTCTCTCCCACAACATTAACTCCCTGAGAACAAGGAT
Organism: Monodon monoceros; assembly: GCF_005190385.1. Classification (NCBI taxonomy): domain Eukaryota; kingdom Metazoa; phylum Chordata; class Mammalia; order Artiodactyla; family Monodontidae; genus Monodon; species Monodon monoceros. The sequence continues at coordinate 97,997,641 of NW_021703767.1, read as the reverse complement.
GGTACCTCACTAACGCCCATAGCCCTACATTGCCCAACGCAGAACTTTGTGTAAACTACACAGTGGTATGGTCATGTGTACTCATTTGTAAAATAGGATGGGCTGAAAGCGAAATTCTCCTATAGTTTTGAGTTTTCAGTGCCGGGTCCTGGGAATGGGTGGCACTGAGTCCGAAACGGAGGCAGAATTCCACAAAAAAAAATTAATGAGGGAAACAAAGTTTGAGGTTGTATCTTCAAGGCTCTTAGAATAAACTGTTCAAGCACTTTTGAAACAAAGCATTTGTTTTTTTTTAATTTTTATTTATTTTTTGGCTGTGTTGGATCTTCATTGCTGCATGCAGGCTTTCTCTAGCTGCGGCGAGCGGGGGCTACTCTTCGTTGCGGTGCGCGGGCTTCTCATTGCAGTGGGTTCTCTTGTGGAGCACAGGCTCTAGAGATGCAGGCTTCAGTAGTGGCCCATGGGCTCAGTAGTTGTGGCTCGTGGGCTCTAAAGCACAGGCTCAGTAGTTGTGGCGTACGGGCTTAGCTGCTCCGCGGCATGTGGGATCTTCCCGGACCAGGGCTCGAATCATGTCCCCTGCATCAGCAGGCAGATTCTCAACCACTGCGCCACCAGGGAAGCCCAAGCATTTATTTTTATACACACAATTTCTACGTAAGATGCTCCCGTGTTGAGGCCCTTCTCTGTCCCAGGCATTGCTTTAGACACCAGAAAAGCAAAAATGAATTAGACACAGCTCTGTGCTCACTGTTGCTCAGAGACATATAACAGTAAACACTGGTTTTAAGTTAATTTTACCTTTGGACAAAGCAGGTCCCCTGTTAACTCTTAGGCAACAAAATATTTCCTTTTTTTGATCTGCTGAACAATGTCTAAAGTAAGAAAACTATATTTTTATAACAGCATTTCTCAGGCTGTTCAAGTATTTAAACACTGAGAATTCATGAAATAATGATATCCTGAAATAACTAAATGTATCATTTTGCAATAAATTGCAAATTGTTATATGTCAAGTTCTAGTCTAAGCAAGCAGTTGTAGACAAATTTTAAAATATATGGAAGTGGAGCTTCCCTGGTGGCGCAGTGGTTGAGAGTCCGCCTGCCGATGCAGGGGACACGGGTTCGTGCCCCGGTCCGGGAAGATCCCACATGCCGCGGAGCGGCTTGGGCCCGTGAGCCATGGCTGCTGAGCCTGCGGGTCCGGAGCCTGTGCTCTGCAACGGGAGAGGCCACAGCAGTGAGAGGCCCGCGTACCGCAATAAATAAATAAATAAATAAATAAAATATATGGAAGTGGAAGGTAAAATTAGGAAAATCCTAATTTTTGACTTAAGCATTCCTACTCATTTGAAAAAAGCAACTGCGATTTTTATATTATCAGTAGATACTTAGGATCCACTGAACTGAATATTGAGAATAAGTGCTTAAAAATATTCTCAAATTCAATCTTTTTTATGAAAATTCTGATAGGCCTTCCCAACAGTTAATCACTTTTTGAGCCCTCTTTGCTTTAACATAAAAATCCTTGTCTTTAAAATCCAGTGTCCACGTTCAAAGTCCCACATGGGCTTGTTGTTTGTCAGCAGGATTTCCACGAGGGAGCCACTTTCTGGGCAATTACTCTGAACTACCAAATTCCTTTATGTTTCCGATCTAAGAGGACACTGCATTTTATTCCATTTTGAGATTGAGAACAGTTTGTCAAAGTCACCTTGATATTGAACACTTGCATCCATGTATAGAACCATTAAAAAGTAGTCACAAAATCATTGCATGAAAGGAGTCACCGAAAATCCAGTAAACATTTATTGATTTCTTCCTTGAAGAAAGAAGGAAAGCAGGTAGGTGGGAAATTAACAATTATTGAGTCCCTAGTATCTGCTAAACACTGTGTTAGGCACTTTCACAAATGTAATTTTATTAAGCCTCATGATATCGCTGCAAGACACCTGATATCTTCCCAGTTTTGTTTTACTGATGAGGGTACCAAACAAGATTAAGTATCTTGCCCAACTTCACACAAACTTGCAAATTATATAATATAATAATATCATAGTATGGTCTCTGCTAAGACTTGACACATTTTTTCATTTAATTCTCTTTGAAACTCTATGATGTGGGCACCATTATGGTCACCATTTTACAGATGAAGAAACTGAGGCTTAGATGGATCACCCAGCAAAGCTGTAATTCAAAACTCAAATCCTTCTATGTACTCCACGGTGTAGAACCCTGTAAAGAGTAATCTGCTAGACGCCATAGTAAATTCTAATCCAGTTTGGGAGCTGAGATGTGTGAAAAGTGGGGAAACGAGAAAGCATATATTTGGTAATAAAGTCAAACGAACTTAAGAATTTGGACTCAGCACACCGGGCTTAAGTCTTAATTCTCTCACTTTCAATCCTTTATTTCTTGGGCAAGCCGAATCATTTCTCAAAATGAAGACAGTAATATTGTTTATTTCAGAATAGTTTTAAGGTTAAAATGAGATAATATGATGAAAGCTGTATGTAAATTGTAAAACTTTAGGCACATGAATTAGCATTAATGTTAGTACACAGTCAGAGAAAGGGAAATTCCCTGCAAACTCAGAAAGATTGGGTAGGAGTTCACAGAGAGATTGGAATATTGTAATTGTAAAACAGAATGAAGCAAAATCATCCATGTCATGACATTTTCTATTGAAGCTGAGATTCTATAACCATCTTCATTGCTCCTAGGAAGTTCTTACATCTAAATCCATCCCAGAGAGATCAAAGCCATATCAATATATTCAAGGTTAGTTATTAAAAACAATGCTTATTGTGTGTGTGTGTGTGTGTGTGTGTGTTATACTTAACACTTTGAAAAAACATTTTCTGCCTTAGAATTAGTTAGAGATAATGGCAGCTACAGAAGTCTCCTCTAATGGATCTGGTCTGCTTGGCACTGAACCTACTTTTTTTTTTTTTTTTTGTGGTACGCGGGCCTCTCACTGTTGTGGCCTCTCCCGTTGCGGAGCGCAGGCTCCAGACGCGCAAGCTCAGCGGCCATGGCTCACGGGCCCAGCCACTCCGCGGCACGTGGGATCCTCCCCGACCGGGGCACGAACCCATGTCCCCTGCATCGGCAGGCGGACTCTCAACCACTGCACCACCAGGGAAGCCCTGAACCTACTTTTAATAACAACAGAAATAGCTCTTCAGCATCACCAAAACAGTGTTACCACTATCCATCATAACATGAGCGTCTTAACTTTTCAAGTGCCCAAATCCCCAGAATCAGATGTTTTGTTTATAAAACTCTGTTTTAGAAGGAAAGTACTCTCTAGATGGCTTAGCCTCAAGGGAGGATACATGCATGTAAACATATACATATACATATGCATATGCATATAGGAGAAGAAAGACAGAGGGGGAGGAGCCACGTAAGAGTGTAAGATTGGGAGCTTCTAGACAAGTTGTCTCAAAGCAAGGGAGGGTCATGGGCAGCCACAGCACTGGTCACTACCTGGGGTGGCAGAGGTGTAATTGAGAGATAAAAATATCTCCAGAAGAGATAAAATGTAAGGGAACAAGAGCTCTAAGGTCAGAGTCAGGAGACCTGGATCTTAATGTAGTCCTACCATGTCCATGTAACACTGGACATTTACCTTTAGGCTTCAGTTTCCTCGGTCGTAAGTGGAGATAATAATTCCTACAAACCCACTTCAAAGACTCTCTTTAAGGCTCCAAGAAGATCATGTATGTGAAAACATTTGCCAACCAGAAAGAGCTATGTAAATATTTATTTGTTGGTTGATTCATTCATTCATTTTATAATACTTTTATGTCACTTAACATGTGTAGGGCATCATCGTCATGATACCAATGCTTATCAGTCATGGGTCTTAACAGTAAAGGGCCTAAAGTCTAAAAAATGAATCATGTAGGTAAAATAAATGTTATAGATGAAGTACTACGTGGATTTGGTTAAGAAAGAGATTGCTTAAATATATTTGAGGGGGCATTGTGAATGGAGCAAAGATGGCTTTGGAAGAGGTGGCACTGGAGTTGCTGTTATGGCTTGCTTTATGTATCCCTGAAATTCGTATGTTGAAGTCCTAAGCCCTGATACCTCAGAATGTGACTTTATATGTTATAGGGTCATTGCAGAGCCAATTAGTTAAATTAAGATGAGGTCATATTGGAGTAAGTTTGGCCGCTAAGCCAGTATGACTGGTATTCTTATAAAAAGAGGAAATTTGTACATAAACACACACACACACACACACACACACACACACAGTACCACGTGAAGATTAGAGTTACTCTGCTACAAGCCAAGGAAATACTAGAAGCTAGAAGTGAGGGCTGGAACAGATCTTTCCTTAGTGCTTGCAGAGGGAGCATGCCTGCTGTCACCTTGATTTCAGACTTCCAGCCTCCAGAACTGTGAGATAATAAATTTCTGTTGTTTAATGAAGCCACTCGGTCTGTGGTACTGTGTTATGGCAGCCCTTGGAAATTACTACGATTGTTTATATGGTAATACAAGAAAAACTGTTTATGTATAGAAATGTATGTTATTAATATATTTATTATTTTTATTATTAAGCTGATAAAAATGTAAATATAATCATTGTAATACAATAATATGCTATTATTATATAATTATATTGATATAATATACTATTATAATATTATGTAATATTAAGCACCTAGCACAGTGCTTGGTACATAGTAGGCACAAAATATTGATAAATACTTATTGAGTTAATTTTTTTATATTTATTTATTCATTTATTTGGCTGCGCTAGGTCTTAGTTGCGGCATGCGGGATCTAGTTCCCTGACCCGGGATCAAACCTGGGCCCCCTGCATTGGGAGCATGGAATCTTAACCACTGGACCACCAGGGAAGTCCCCAAATGAATGTTTTAATAAATAAAAAGGAGATCGCAGAAAGAGGAATGGATTGGCAACAAACATATATTTTTTATCTGTTTCATACTTTCTTTCCCCCCCCGGACCAATCCTTTACTCATCACACACAAGAAAAATCAGAAAAATCCACACTTCTATGAAAAATGCTGCCATTTCACCTTTGTTTACTCTAAGAAATTCTGTCTAGGAAAGCAAAGAAATAGAAAAAGTCAAAACTTGTAAAAATCAAAGTTCTGAGACAAACTGCACTTTAAAAGATTGAAAGCTGTGATCCCCAGAGAGAACACTGCCACAACAATATTTCTCACAGAACATAATGCTCCCAGACACGGGGCTCTGATGAAAGCCCTGAAGACCACAGCCCTCTATTTTTCCACAGCAGAAACAGCAACGGTCAAATTAATATCAGAAATACACTCCTAAATCAATTGTTGTACGTGTACTCATAGAGAAGGCATCTTGGAAAATGCAGATGGAATGTTTGCAATCATTGCCTAGACCAAATGCTGTCAGAGAAAACGGATCTTAATTTACTCAACATATTTTGGTTTTATAATTTTCACAATTAATTCTTGACAATGTCTGAAAAAACATGAGGCCCCTAAAGGCAAGCTTTAAAAATGCACTCTGGAATGGGGCAGGGAGTTAGGCATGTTCAGAGCAGATGGCAGGAGGTTTGATTACTTTGTTCATGTCCTCTACAGATGTGTGTGTGTGTAGGGGGCCAGTTAGCTCAGGAAAAAGCTTATCTACCTGTTGGGAAAATACAGCAGTGGTAATGGTCAGGAACACAAATTTACCAAGTGGGATGCTAAATTTAGGGAAGTGAGTCAGATTTTCAACTAAGGAGAAAAATGATACAAATCTATGATCATAACCAGCTGCATGACCTTGAGAAAGTTACTCAACTTCTCTGGTTTTAGAATCTTCATCTGTAAAATTAAAAGATTAAATCATATGATCTTTAAGTTCTCTTCCAGTACCTAATTTTAAGAAAGAGGGGAGGGGAAAGCATAAGAGCCCTGTGAGCTCTGCAGGAAAAGAAAATATTCCATGTCCTAGGTAATATTATTGCATTTGTACCCACAGTACCCAGGACATGTCTTTTGACGTCATAAATACTTTTTTGATGATAAATTAAATTATCATATGGACCAACTAATGGACCTGTCAGTCAAGCATTTGCCCACCTGCCACACTCTGAGCCCAGCACTACCTGCTTCTCTCATTGGATTAGCAGTGGAGATTTCAGCAGTTGATTATGGCAAATGGATTCTGTCAAATGAATACAGTTCAAATGGATTTGTTTATTCACACATTTATTTCCCCAGACACTGATTGATAGTGTGGGCCACGCATAGTGTTATGCACTGGTGCTATAAAGTGACAAAGAAAGACTGGCTCCTACTCTCATGAAGCTTACAATCTAGTACGGTAAGAGGTGGATTCAAGGAAGAACATACAGGGGCTCCTAATCCAGAGTTGGAAAGATGGCGAAAGGAAGATGCATTGAAAACAAAGTCATAGTTACGATAACTCCCAAATGATGAGTAGGTATTAGCCATATAAAGAATAGGATGAAGGGGGTTTAAATAGAAGAAACAATATGTGCAAAGGTCTGGAGGTGACTGAGTTCATGGTGGATTCCTAGGGATAAAAATAATTTAGTTTGGATGGCTCATACAGCATAGGGAAGGAGGGCTGGGGGAAGGGGTGGGAGTCTGGCTGGAGAAGTGAGCTGGTCTAGATCATGACAGCTGTGCTGGGGAGCCAGGTGGTCATGCTGAGGGCAGTGAAGCTATGGAAAATTTAAGCAGAGGATGTAACGTGATGGGATGTGCATTCATGGAAGATCACTGATGCCCAGTTGTTCTCATCTAGGTAATTTTTAAGTGATCTAGGCAGCTTTAAAAAAATTCAATGCCCAGTTCCACTTCAGAACAATTATTTAAAACCTCTGGAGGTGGGGAGCTTCCCTGGTGGCACAGTGGTTAAGAATCCACCTGCCAATACAGGGGACATGGGTTCGAGCTCTGGTCTGGGAAGATCCCACATGCCATGGGGCAACTAATCCCATGCACCACAACTACTGAGCCTGTGCTCTAGAGCCCGCAAGCCACAACTACTGAAGCCGGCGCGCCTAGAGCCCATGCTCCACAACAAAAGAAGCCACTGCAATGAGAAGCCCTCACACTACAGCGAAGACCCAACCCAGCCAAAAATAAATTTATTAAAAAAATTAAATCTCTGGAGGTGGAATCCAGGCACCAGTAATTTTTCGAGTTCCTCAGATGATTCCATTGTACAACTAAAATTCAGAACTACTGGGTCAAAAAGAGGCAGGGGCTTCCCTGGTGGCGCTGTGGTTGAGAGTCCACCCGCCGATGCAGGGGACACGGGTTCGTGCCCCGGTCCGGGAAGATCCCACATGCCGCGGAGCGGCTGGGCCCGTGAGCCATGGCCGCTGAGCCTGTGCATCCGGAGCCTGTGCTCCGCAACGGGAGAGGCCACAACAGTGAGAGGCCCACGTACCACAAAAAAAAAAAAAAAAGAGGCAGGATCAACTAGGAGACAATTGAAGTAATAAAGCTGACAGCTGATGATGGTTTTTATTTATCCCAGAAAAGTATCAGAAATACAAGAGAGAGTATTTGATAAGTGCGGAGGAGAGAAAAATCCAGAATAAGCCTCAGCACAATTCTGAAACCTCTTATTGTATGGTTTAGATTTCAGAAATCATTTTAATAGTTTAAATATTTTAAAAAATAATTAAATAAGATGGGGGAAAAAATGAAAATTGAACACAAATAGAAACAAGTGTACCCAGCCAAATGCATAACATAACCACAAGGAAAGAAAAAACAAAACCAGTCCAGAGAATGCTTGAGCATAGGACCTTGACTATATAACCTCAATTTAAGGACAAAAAGAACTACAAAGAATCTTGAACTCTAATAGTTTTCTTGATTGCAGTGACATTTTGAAACTATTCTGAAACAATTTTGTGTGTATTACAGGGTTGCACAAATAAATGAACATTGATTTTGTTAGGAATCAGGGTTTTCACTGTAGCAGAAGGGAGATACAAATACGGAATGGGAAGAGGCGAGAAGAACTCTATGCTGTTGCATTGGAATTAGAAGATATCAGTATAAACTAATTTCTCTCTCTCTCTCACACACACACACACACACACACACACACACACACACACACACTTATTTCCTAGCTCTGACTGCTGAGACAACTCCAATGCAATAAGCACATTTAGCCCAGGTCTTCATTTCTAAATATGATTCTCCTTGGAGAACTAAATGATTCCAGAACCAGGGCAGGAGTAGTACACGATAAACCTTGGATATCTTGTTTGCTAGAAAGTAAAAAAAAAAAAAAAAAGAAAAGCTTTAAAAATGATAGACACATCAAAAAGAAATCAGTGAAGGCAAAAAGGGACTCACACTGGCTATATTGGAGTCAATTTGAGCAACAAAATGAATAATGACAGGAATGGGTAACACAAGGAACTTTTAAGAAGGGTCCATGATTCTATACTGATACAAATAAATAAATAAATAAATATATATATATTTGTATCTGTATACAAATATGCTTTCCACTTTCTTCCCCTCTCTCTCTCTCTCTCTCTCTTTCTCTCTCTCTCTCTCTCTCTCTCTCTATATATATATATAGAGAGAGAGAGAGAGAGAGGAAGAAAGTGGAAAGAAGGAAACAAGGAAGGAAGGAAGGGAGGGAGGAAGGGAGGAAGGAAAGGGTGGAAGGAAGGAAGTGGACAGGTAGGGAATAAAAAGAGGTAAAATGATAGGGTTAGAAAATCACTATTTCACAACCAACTTTAGTAATAATTGATTCAGGAAAAGATCATCAATTGATTAAAGTTTCTTAAAAAATAAAATATTTACACAATTTCAAAGTATCTTCCCCACAGATTACTTACATTACAGAAGCAAAAGGGGTACCTTGCAGTGGAGTAAGTTATTGGAGTTAACATCGCCAATAATGGGACAGACTGACATCATGTGCATCTGGATGTGATGTGCCGAGAAGGACCCAGCATCACTTCCACAATATCCCTGCCAAACCCAAAACTGAATCTATTCATGAGTAAACAGACACATCCAAATAGATAGAATTCCATAAGACATCCAACCATCCTCTTCCTGAAATGTCAATGTCATGAAATGATAAAGAATCATTGAAACTGAAAACACAAGGCAACTACATGCAACTCATAATCCCAGATTGGCTTCTTGAATTGCGGTTGAGTGAAGGGAGGGAAGAGCATTGGGAGGAAAGGCAACATTTAAATATGGACTGTATATTAGAAACTAGTATTGAATCAATATGAAATTTTCCAAATTTGATAATTACCCCGTGGTTATGTAAGAGAATGTATTTGTTCTTAGAGATAAATGGCAATGTATTTAGGATAAGGGTCATGATGCCTGTAATGTCTGCAACTGGCTCAACAATAATGATCATATATAACAACTCTAAATACACACTTACACACATCGATGTATATTATTGTACTCTTCTTACAGCTCTGTAGCTTTAAATTTTTTTCAAGATAAAAGTACAAACTTCAGGATTTGAGCTTCAGCAGGGGAAGCACCTACTGTCACCCAGCTGAGTGTGTGAGGACATCCTCACTTAGGGAAGCTAGTGGCTTTGGGGTCACTTTGGCTTTTACAGCTGGGAGTCACCCAGTACCCCTCCTCCCACCCAGGTGCCCAAGACCGTGTCTATTCTCCAGCACAGCCTGCATCTCATAGTACTGAAGACACTATGAGAATACCGTGTCAGGAAAATAAATACAAGTACCTAAATATCAATACTCCACAAAGAGAGCTACCCAAACACTACCATTAGGCAATGTAGGTCAGGCTATTTGGGTCATAAAAACCAAACTCACTTACATAGTCAAGTAATGGGGGTTTGTTTTATAGTGTGATTAAAAAGAGGAAGAGAGGGATACACTGGGCACTCCTGGAGAAGTAACGAATTACAGGCGTACCTTGTTTTATTGTGCTTCACAAATACAGCATGTTTTACAAAATGAAGGTTTGTGGACACCACAGTTAGCTGGTTCCCAGAAACCTAAGTCCAGCAAGTCTAAAACTGTGCTTATTGCTTTTAACCTTGTGTATTCTCCAGTATTTTCTAACAAGACAAATGTTATCATCTTCCTAATTGTTTGTATCTATTAGGAATGTACTAGCTTGCAAGTAGCAACAGGAATTGTTTTGTTTTTTTGTTTTAATGTAGCTAGAAATCTAGAAAAAGGCAGTTGGTTAAGTGACTCCAGTATGAACTTCCTGAGGATGAAGGGAAGAGGGAACGCGCTTCCTATTTTATCATGTAAAAATAAAGGCCTTTCCAGAGCCCCAAACAGTCTTCCACTTATGGTTTCATTCGCCAGAATCGTGTCATTTGTCATGTGGTCATTTCTGCCTGTGAGGCAGTCTGGGAAATGCAGGCTAGCTTGCCTGGTGTTGGGTACAATGTTCTTCTGTATGAAAACAGGGTTTTGTTACCAAGGAAGAGACAGGGAAGGGATGCTGGGTAGGAAACCCGAATTGCTTGCAAGATGGCTAGAAAAAAATTAACGGCTGTTTCAGTAGGTTTTCAAGTGAATCGCCCTTGCCATATTAACTCCAGGACTTATAAGGAGTTTATGTATACTGGACCTAAGAAAAATGAGAGTCTGACTAAGGACTGCCACAATTCAAGCACCTGTACTTCCCTGTTGCAAATGACTTTGGAGAAATGAATAACCAGCACTATGAGAGGCAGGCTGTGCTGGAGAATGGACACGGTCTTGGGCACCTGGTTGGGAGGAGGGGTGCTGGGTGATTTCTAGCTGTAAAAGCCAAAGTGGCAACCCTGTGTCGAGCAATTTTTCCAATAGCATTTGCTCACTTTGTGTCTTTGTGTAATTTTTGTAATATTTCAAACTTTTTCATTATTAATTTGTTATGGTCACCTGTGATCAGTGATTTTGACGTTACTGTTGCAAAAAGATTACAACTCACTAAAGGCTCAGATGACAGTTAGCATTTTTTAGCAATGAAGTATTTTTTAATTAAGGCATGTACTTTTTTTTTAGACATAATGCTATCACACACTTACTAGACTACAGTATAGTGTAGACATAACTTGTATATGCAATGGGAAACCAAAAAATTTTTGTGACTTGCTTTATTGTGGCGATCTGGAACTGAACCCTCAACACCTCCGAGGTATGCCTTCACAGTAGTGCCGAGTCTGATGCAGTACTGGAAGGTTATTCTGGAACAAAACCAAGTCTGGGAATTGGATTATCTTATCTCAATAGCAGTCAATTGAATTTTCACCTAAATGTAACTCGAGCAACTCTTCTGCTGTTTGTTTCTGTGTTTCTACACCCTACTTCTTCACTACCAACGGACAACTTATCCTCTGATCAATTTTCTCCACCTCATCCTTACTGGTGGTCTCTGTTTCCTCCTAATGTTGGCCCATATGTCTTCTGCTTCATGGCTTCATTGTATTATTTTAGTTTCCTCTCCCACTGCCAAGCAATTTTCAGAATTACCTAGTTTAGAATTTAGAGCAAGGGTCTGAAGTGGCCCAGCTCATCACGGTGGAGCAGAGCTGTACTTCAGGCTGGCTATCTCAAAGGCCAACCCCAGTGATTTTTGCCATTGGATAAGCTTTCCACCCCTGTTCCAATCAGTGTTGATAGGGAGGGTCACGTAAAAATAGCCAAGATCCCTTTCCTTCAGCAATGACCATGGCTGGGGCAGTTTCCTTCAAGAGAGGAGTCTGGAGGACACCAAGTAACTCATGTAGGGCTTGTGAGTACTATCAGTAAAAAAGGGAAACAAAGGAAATATGTTAGTGCTTTTTGTGTCCAGGAGTCCCACTGGGTCCTGCTTGGTTTCAGTAGGGGCTTGGATCCAGGCATTTCACATGCATTTATCCTCCCAACAAAACAGACTGCTAACCCTGACTCTGTTCTACAGACGGAACAGGTTCAGAGAGTGTGTATGTGTATTCTTCTTTGTGTGCTTTTGTCTGCATAGCTTTGTTTTTACCATTTGTCCTAGGGTTCTGTCTGTCCGTTTTATTTTTTGTTTGTTTGTTTGTTTTTTAGTATAGTTTTTAGCGCTTCTTATCACTGGTGGATTTCTTTTTTGGTTTGGTTGCTCTCTTCTTTCTTTTATTTATTACTTTTTAATTTTTAATAATATTTAAAAAAAATTTTATTTTAATAACTTTACTTATTTTCTTTCTGTTCCTTTCTTTTCTTTCTTTCATTCTTTTTTTTTTCCTCCCTTTTCTTCTGAGGCCGCGTGGCTGACAGGATCTTGGTGCTCCAGCTAGGTGTCAGGCCTGAGCCTCTGAGGTGGGAGAGCCAAGTTCAGGACATTGGTCCATCAGAGACCTCCTGGCTCCACGTAATATCAAATGGCTAAACCTCTCCCAGAAATCTCCATCTGAACACTAAGACCCAGCTCCACTCAATGACCAGCAAGCTACAGTGCTGGACACCCTATGCCAAACAACTAGCAAGACAGGAACACAACCCCACCCATTAGCAGAGAGGCTGCCTAAAATCATAATAAGGTCACAGACACCCCAAAACAAACCACCAGACGTGGACCTGCCCACCAGAAAGACAAGATCCAGCCTCATCTAGCAGAACACAGGCACCAGTCCCCTCCACCAGCAACCCTATACAACCCACTGAACCAACCTTAGCCACTGGGGGCGGACACCAAAAACAATGGGAACTGCGAACCTGCAGCCTGCGAAAAGGAGACCCCAAACACAGTAAGTTAAGGAAAATAAGAAGACAGATAAATACGCAGCAGATGAAGGAGCAAGGTAAAAACCCACCAGACCAAACAAATGAAGAGGAAATAGGCAGTCTACCTGAAGAAGGATTCAGAGTAATGATGGTAAACATGATCCAAAATCTTGGAAAGAGAATGGAAAAAATACAAGAAACATTCAAAAGGAAATAGAAGAACTAAAGAGCAAACAAACAAAGATGAACAACACAATAAATGAAATTAAAAATTCTCTAGAAGGAATCAATAGCAGAAGAACCGATAAGTGACCTGGAAGATAAAATAGTGGAAATAACTACCACAGAGGAGAATAAAGGAAAAAGAATGAAAAGAATTGAAGACAGTCTTAGAGACCTCTGGGACAACATTAAATGCACCAACATTTGAATTATAGGGGTCCCAGAAGAAGAAGAGAAAAAAAAAGTGACTGCGAAAACATTTGAAGAGATTATAGTTGAAAACTTCCCCAATATGGGAAAGGAAATAGTCAATCAAGTCCAGGAAGCACAGAAAGTCCCATACAGGATAAATCCAAGGAGAAACATGCCAAAACACATATTAATTAAACTATCAAAAATTAATTACAAAGAAAAAATATTAAAAGCAGCAAGGGAAAAGCAACAATTAACATACAAGGGAATCCCCATAAGGTTAACAGCTGATCTTTCAGCAGAAACTCTGCAAGCCAGAAGGGACATATTTAAAGTGATGAAAGGGAAAAACCTACAACCAAGATTATTCTACCCAGCAAGGATCTCACTCAGAATTGATGGAGAAATTAAAACCTTTACAGACAAGCAAAAGCTAAGAGAATTCAGCACCACCAAACCAGCTTTACAACAAATGCCAAAGGAACTTCTCTAGGCAGGAAACACAACAGAAGGAAAAGACCTACAAAAACAAACCGAAAACAATTAAGAAAATGGGAATAGGAACATACATATCTATAACTACCTTAAATGTAAATGGATTAAATGCTCCAACCAAAGACATAGACTGGCTGAACGGATACAAAAACAAGACCTGTATATATGCTGTCTACAAGAGTCCCACTTCAGACCTAGGGACACATACAGACTGACAGTCAGGGGATGGAAAAAGATATTCTACGCAAATGGAAATCAAAAGAAAGCTGGAGTAGCAGTTCTCATATCAGATAAAATAGACTTTAAAATAAAGACTATTACAAGAGACAAAGAAGGACACTACATAATGATCAAGGGATCAATCCAAGAAGAAGATATAT
>NW_021703767.1:97936252-97983534 GCF_005190385.1 Monodon monoceros | reverse complement strand
TGCAAATGGAAATCAAAAGAAAGCTGGAGTAGCAGTTCTCATATCAGATAAAATAGACTTTAAAATAAAGACTATTACAAGAGACAAAGAAGGACACTACATAATGATCAAGGGATCAATCCAAGAAGAAGATATAACAATTGTAAATACTTATGCACTCAACATAGGAGCACCTCAATACATAAGGCAAATGCTAACAGCCATAAGGGAAAATTGACAGTGACACAATAATAGTAGCGGACTTTAACACCCCACTTTCACCAATGGACAGATCATCCAAAATGAAAATAAATAAGGAAACGCAAGCTCTAAATGATACATTAAACGAGAGACTTAATTGATATTTATAGGACATTCCATCCAAAAACAACAGAATACACTTTCTTCTCAAGTGCACATGGAACGTTCTCCAGGATAGATGGTATCTTGGGTCACAAATAAAGCCTTGGTAAACTTAAGAAAATTGAAATTGTATAAAGTATCTTTTCTGACCACAACGCTATGAGACTAGATTCTAATTACAGGAAAAAATATGTAAAAAATACACACACATGGAGGCTAAACAATACACTACCAAATAACCAAGAGATCACTGAAGAAATCAAAGAGGAAATCAAAAATATATCTAGAAACAAATGACAATGAAAACATGATGACCCAAAACCTATGGGATGCAGCAAAAGCAGTTCTAAGAGGGAAGTTTATAGCAATAAAATCCTACCTCAAGAAACAAGAAACATCTCAAATAAACAACCTAAATTGACACTTAAAGCAATTAGAGAAAGAAGAACAAAAAATCCCCAAAGTTAGCAGAAGGAAAGAAATCATAAGTATCAGATCAGAAATAAATGAAAAAGAAATGAAGGAAATGATAGGAAAGATCAATAAAACTAAAAGGTGGTTCTTTGAGAAGATAAACAAAATGATAAACCACTGGCCAAACTCATCAAGAAAAAGAGGGAGAAGACTCAGATCAATAGAATTAGAAATGAAAAAGGAGAAGTAACAACTGACACTGCAGAAATACAAAGGATCATGAGAGATTACTACAAGCAACTCTATGCCAATAAAATGGACAACCTGGAAGAAATGGACAAATTCTTAGAAAAACACAGCCTTGCAAGACTGAACCAGGAAGAAATAGAAAATATAAAGACTAATCACAAGCACTGAAATTGAAACTGTGATTAAACATCTTCCAAAAAACAAAAGCCCAGGACCAGATGGCTTCACAGGCGAATTCTATAAAACATTTAGAGAAGAGCTAACACCTATCCTTCTCAAACTCTTCCAAAATATAGCAGAGGGAGGAACACTCCCAAAGTCATTCTATGAGGCCACCATCACCCTGATACCAAAACCAGACAAAGATGTCACAAAGAAAGAAAACTACAGGCCAATATCATTGATGAAAATAGATGCAAAAATCCTCAACAAAATACCAGCACACAGTATCCAACAGCACATTGAAAGGATCATACACCATATTCAAGTGGGGTTTATCCCAGGAACACAAGAATTCTTCAATATACGCAAATCAATCAATGTGATACACCGCATTAACAAACTGAAGGATAAAACCATATGATCATCTCAGTAGATGCAAAAAAAGCTTTCAACAAAATTCAACACCCATTTATGATAAAAATCCTCCAGGAAGTAGGCATAGAGGGAACTTACCTCAACATAATAAAGGCCATATATGACACACCCACAGCCAACATGGTTCTCAATGGTGAAAAACTGAAATCATTTCCACTAAGGTCAGGAACAAGACAAGGTTGCCCACTCTCACCACTACTATTCAACATAGTTTTGGAAGTTTCAGCCACATCAATACAAGAAGAAAAAGAAATAAAAGGAATCCAAATCAGAAAAGAAGAAGTTAAAACTGTCACTGTTTGCAGATGACATGACAATATACATAGAGAATCCTAAAGATGCCACCAGAAAACTACTAGAGCTAATCAATGAATTTGGTAAAGCAGCAGGATACAAAATTAATGCACAAAACTCTCTTGTGTTCCTATACACTAATGATGAAAAATCTGAAAGAGAAATTACGGAAACACTCCCATTTACCACTGCAACAAAGAAAATAAAATATCTAGGAATAAGCCTACCTAAGGAGACAAAAGACCTGTATGCAGAAAACTATAAGACACTGATGAAAGAAATTAAGGAGGATACAAGCAGATGGAGAGATATACCATGTTCTTGGATTGGAAGAATGAAGATTGTGAAAAAGACTATGCTACCCAAAACAATCTACAGATTCAATGCAATCCCTATCAAATTACCAATGGCATTTTTCACAGAACTAGAATAAAATATTGCACAATTTGGGCTTCCCTGGTAGCGCAGTGGTTGAGAGTCTGCCTGCCGATGCAGGGGACACGGGTTCGTGCCCCGGTCCAGGAAGATCCCACATGCCACAGAGCGGCTGGGCCCGTGAGCCATAGCCACCGAGCCTGCGCATCCGGAGCCTGTGCTCCACAACGGGAGAGGCCACAACAGTGAGAGGCCCGCATACCTCAAAAAAAAAAAAAAATTGCACAATTTGTTTGGAAACAAAAAAGACCCCGAATAGCCAAAGCAATGTTGAGAAAGAAAAACGGAGCTGGAGCAACCAGGCTCCCTGACCTCAGACTGTACTACAAAGCTACAGTAATCAAGACAGTATGGTACTGGCACAAAAACAGAAATATAGATCAATGGAACAGGATAGAAAGCCCAGAGATAAACCCACGCACATATGGTCACCTTAGGTTTGATAAAGGAGGCAAGAATATACAATGGAGAAAAGACAGCCTCTTCAATAAGTGGTGCTGGGAAATCTGGACAGCTACATGTAAAAGAATGAAATTAGAACACTCCCTAACACCATACACAAAAATAAACTCAATTAAAGACCTAGCTGTAAGACTAGACACTATAAAACTCTTAGAGGAAAACATAGGCAGAATACGCTATGACATAAATCACAGCAAGATCCTTTTTGACCCACCTCCTAGAGAAATGGAAAAACAAACAAATGGAACCTAATGAAACTTAAAAGCTTTTGCACAGCAAAGGAAACCATAAACAAGATGAAAAGACAATCCTCAGAATGGAAGAAAATATTTGCAAATGAAGCAACTGACAAAGGATTAATCTCCAAAATTTACAGCAAATGCAGCTCAATATCAAAAAAGGAAACAATCCAATCCAAAAATGGGCAGAAGACCTAAATAAACATTTCTCCAAAGAAGATATACAGATTGCCAACAAACACATGAAAGGATGCTCAATGTCACGAATCATTAGAGAAATGCAAATCGAAACTACAATGAGGTATCACCTCACACCGGTCAGAATGGTCATCATCAAAAAATCTACAAACGAGAAATGCTGGAGAGGATGTGGAGAAAAGGGAACAGTTTTGCACTGTTGGTGGGAATGTAAATTGATACAGCCACTATGGAGAACAGTTTGGAGGTTTCTTAAAAAACTAAAAATAGAACTACCATATGACCCAGCAATCCCACTACTGGGCATATACCCTGAGAAAACCATAATTCAAAAAGTTTCATGTACCACAATGTTCATTGCAGCTCTATTTACAATA
Organism: Monodon monoceros; assembly: GCF_005190385.1. NCBI lineage: Eukaryota > Metazoa > Chordata > Mammalia > Artiodactyla > Monodontidae > Monodon > Monodon monoceros. The sequence continues at coordinate 97,979,927 of NW_021703767.1, read as the reverse complement.
GCCAGGATATGGAAGCAAATTAAGTGTTCATCGACAGATGAATGGATAAAGAAGATGTGGCACATATATACAATGGAATATTACTCAGCCATAAAAAGAAACGAAATTGAGTTATTTTTAGTGATGTGGATGGACCTAGAGACTGTCATACAGAGTGAAATAAGTCAGGAGAAAAACAAATACCATATGCTAACACATATATATGGAATCAAAAAAAAAAAAAGTTCTGAAGAGCCTAGGGGCAGAACAGGAATAAAGATGCAGATGTAGAGAATGGACTTGAGGACATGGGGAGGGGGAAGGGTAAGCTGGGACGAAGTGAGAGATGTCATGAACATATATACACTACCAAACGTAAAATAGATAGTGCGTGGGAAGCAGCCGCATAGCACGGGGAGATCAGCTCTGTGCTTTGTGACCACCTAGAGGGGTGGGATAGGGAGGGTGGGAGGGAGACACAAGAGGGAGGAGATATGGGGATATATGTATATGCATAGCTGATTCACTTTTGTTATAACGCAGAAACTAACACACCATTGTAAAGCAATTATATTCCAATAAAGATGTTAAAAAAAAAACGAAATATGTTAGTGAGTATAATGGTATTCAGAGAATAACTTTATAACTATACTTGCAAAGCCAGACTCTGTAGGATAATTATAGATGAAATGAGATATTAAATATGCTGTTATGAATAGCTGATTTGATTTAGAAGGATGAGTGCTATTTCTTGGCAGTGGTATCAAATGACTGGGTTTATTTTCTCAAAGTCCTTAGTAACACATGCTTGAAAAAGCTTAGCCCTTTTGCTTGGAATGTAAATGTCAAACTGTCAAAATCATAAAAATCTCTCAAACAATTTCTGGAAAAAGCTTAATAGAAAAGAGAAATGCATAAACATTATAAAAGAGGTCAAATATAAATGCCAACCAAGAAAATAGGTGAAATAGATCAGTATTCAGCTATAATTGACGCCCCCCCAATCTTAATTTCATTTGGAATTCAATCTATGTAATTTCTTCTTTTTCAAATTCCATTTAGAATAATATCCTGTTGATAATTTGTAGCTTTTCATGCAGTGTGCCCAGGTGATGAGATCTTTTCTGAAGCACTCTTTGCTCTCTTATTTAGCATCTTTACAAAACAATAACATATATCTTTATTATTTCATACTGAGTGAAACATTTCAGCACATTTATAAGGCAATGTTACTTAGAATCATCTTCCAGGCCATTTTCCTTCTTCCTCTAATATCTTGTCGCTGAAAGCCACGGTATGCAAATTCATTTTTACATTCTTGTGTGTTTTTTTCATGGGGTCCCTCCCTCCTTTCTTTAGTATTAATTTTAGCAAGTAAGACCATCTATCTTAGGTCTTGCTTAACATAGCTGCAGTTCAATGGTTTTACTTAGCATTCTCTTCCCTGATTTTCTTTTCTGTTGCTAATCTCAGACTTCCAGCCTCCAAATCTGTGAGAAAATGAAATTTTGTTGTTTAAGCCATGCAGTTTATGGTATTTCATGACAGCCAGATTAGACTAATACAAGTGGGCTTATCCTCATTAATAACACTAGGCTTTACTCAAAATGCGTGCTTTTACATTTACCACAGTTGATTTGCATAGTTCACTGGATGGCTGGAAACAGTCTTTGGACTTTCTAGACATATTATTTCTTAATTTGAAGCCCAGGAGTATCCTATTTTAGCCAACATGAGTATGCCAATTTAGAACCTTCTCAGAATAGAAAATTGTCTCCTAGGTTAACCTGACAGTTAACAGCAAGAGCACCAAGACCAGGGAAAAGAGAAATGGAGCTTACTTCCTACCAGTGCTCCCTGTGGAAGAAGGGGACTGGAAGGATTGAGGGAGCCCACAGCTTTCCCCTGAATCTGTCCTCCCAAAACACAGGGTCTTCATTTACCTCTAAAGCTCAGTCTTTTCAGTACGTGGGCCTCTCACTGCTGTGGCCTCTCCAGTTGCGGAGCACAGGCTCCGGACGCGCAGGGTCAGCGGCCATGGCTCACGGGCCTAGCTGCTCTGTGGCATGTGGGATCTTCCTGGACCGGGACACGAACCCGTGTCCCCTGCATCGGCAGGCGGACTCTCAACCACTGCGCCACCAGGGAAGCCCTAAAGCTCAGTCTTTTAATTCATAGGTTTCAGGAAGTTTGAATTTCACAAACCAGCAAAATTATTTGAAATATTGGAAAAGGAAGTTCCAGGTTTGGAGAACAATGGTGGCTGTCTGATTCTTAATATCCCACACATTCTCCTATTTGAAACGAGAAATTCAGTAAGACTAAATGAAACCTTAGCTGACTTATGCCTTCAGTATTACTAGGAGACAGCAAGCACTGCGACCTTCAAATCACCTGTGAGTCGAGAAGAAAAATCCAAGAGTTCTTACTTCTCTCCTGCTCCTGGCAAGCCTGTGAGCAGGGAGAGCAAGTAAGGGGAAGTTTAAGAGAGCCTCTGAAAAGGAGCAGAAAGGAAAAGAGGACTTAGAAAAAGCAAAGGTAAAATCATCTCTAGAAAGAGAAAGTGCAACATTAAAGGCCAGTATTCTGAAAAGAGGTGGGTACTTGATAGAAAGTTTGCAGCACGAGTTGCAGGGAAGAGGCAGGACTGGATGTGACAGCTTTTTTTTTTTTTTTTTTTTTTTTTTTTTTGCGGTACGCGGGCCTCTCACTGCTGTGGCCTCTCCTGTTGCTGAGCACAGGCTCCGGACGCGCAGGCTCAGCGGCCATGGCTCACGGGCCCAGCCGCTCCGCGGCATGTGGGATCTTCCCGGACCGGGGCACGAACCCGTGTCCCCTGCATCGGCAGGCGGACTCTCAACCACTGCGCCACCAGGGAAGCCCTGGGTGTGACAGCTTTGATGAAGCACCGCATCCAGAGAAGAATGAGGCAGAGAAGGAAAGAAGAAAATAAGAGGGGGAAGTTAAGTATCTGGTGGTAATAGAAAAGAAACAAGGCACACTGGGCTTCCTCTTTCCCCAACAGCAACACAATTCATTTTCGCTGCTGAAAATCCCCCTACCTTGAAAAAATAATGAAAAAAAAAGAAGCTGCTAAAAGAAAACTGAGTCAGTATACCCCAACTAAATAAAATATCCTCAAATAAGCATGTGATATATGAAAAAGTAGACTAAATAAGAAATACAAGTACTAAGGACTCAAATGCATGAAAATAGGGAGATATGAGAGTTGGTTGAATGTGGGAAAGAAATAGAAAAAAATTACACCAGAAATAAAGGTTAACATAATTCAAAAAGAGTCATCTATCACAAGGTTCATTGCAGCTCTATTTACAATAGCCAGGACATGGAAGCAACCTAGGTGTCCATCGACAGATGAATGGATAAAGAAGATGTGGCACATATATACAATGGAATATTACTCAGCCATAAAAAGAAATGAAATTGAGTTATTTGTAGTGAGGTGGATGGACCTAGAGTCTGTCATACAGAGTGAAGTAAGTCAAAAAGAGAAAAACAAATACCATAGACTAACACATATATATGGGATATAAGAAAAAATGGTTCTGAAGAACCTAGGGGCAGGACAGGAATAAAGATGCAGACGTAGAGAATGGACTTGAGGACACAGGGAGGGCGAAGGGTAAGCTGGGACGAAGTGAGAGAGTGGCATGGACTTATAAATACTACCAAATGTAAAATAGATACCTAGTGGGAAGCAGCTGCACAGCACAGGGAGATCAGCTCGGTGCTTTGTGACCACCTAGAGAGGTGGGATAGGGAGTGGGGGAGGGACACGCAAGAGGGAGGAGATATGGGAACATGTATATGTATAACTGATTCACTTTGTTATAAAGCAGAAGCTAACACACCATTGTAAAGCAATTGTACTCCAATTTAAAAAAAAAAGAAATAAAGGTTAAATTACAAAGTGCCTGAGAGAGTAGATTTGGATAAAAATTTAGCAGGATCTTGAAGAAAAGCAGGAAAATAATTAAATAAAGAAGTAAAAAAAGGTCACAAAGAAAGTGGAAGACAAAACACCGAGCTGACCTCCCTGTGCTATGTGGCTGCTTCCCACTAGCTATCTATTTTACATTTGGTAGTGTGTATATGTCCATGCCATTCTCTCACTTTGTCCCAGCTTACCCTTCCCCCTCCGTGTCCTCAAGTCCATTCTCTACGTTTGTGTCTTTATTCCTGTCCTGCCCCTAGGTTCATCAGAACCATTTTTTCTTTTTCTTTCTTTTTTTTTAGATTCCATATATATGTGTTAGCATACGGTATTTGTTTTTCTCTTTCTAACTTACTTCACTCTGTATGACAGACTCTAGGTCCATCCACCTCACTACAAATAATTTCATTTCTTTTTATGGCTGAGTAATATTCCATTGTATATATGTGCCACATCTTCTTTATCCATTCATTTGTCAATGGACACCTAGGTTGCTTCCATGTCCTGGCTATTGTAAATAGTGCTGCAATGAACATTGTGGTACATGAATTTTTTGAATTATTATTTTCTCAGGGTATATGCCCAGTAGTGGGATTTCTGGGTGAGGGGTGGGATAGGGAGGGTGGGAGGGAGATGCAAGAGGGAGGGGATATTGGGATATATGTATACATATAGCTGATTCACTTGGTTATACAGTAGAAACTAACACAACACTGTAAAGCAATTATACTCCAATAAAGATGTTGGAGTATAAAAAAAAAAAAAAGACAGTGGATGACAGGTAAGGAGAGTTCAACATGTTAACTGATGTCCCAGAAAGACAAAACAATGGAATAGAATTCATATTTAAAACTGTAATCCAGGAACACTTTACAGAAATAAAGGAAGACCTCAATCTACACACAGAAAGGGCATATTAGTTATCAAGAAAATTGACCTGGAATGACCAACTCTGATACATATCTTAATAAAACTACTAGACTCTGAAAATAAGGAAAAAATCCTAGGGTTTCCAGGCAAAAAAGACAAAATAATGTAAAGGCAAGAGAATGAGATCAACACCAGACATCTCAGAAACAACATACAAAGCAAGGTAATAGCGAAGCTACAATTTTCAAGAAATTTAAGGAAAGAATATGTGAACTAAGGATATTATATGCAACCAAGATATTCTTTAAGTATCAAGACTATAGGAAAATAATGTTGAACTTGCAAGAACTCAGAGAATACTATATAAATATATAGCATAAAAGCTACTAGATGAGCTTCATCCAACCAGCAGACAACTGAGAAAACTTAGGCAAAGGGACAACTTGTGAGCATTCATATATTTAATTGTAGCATTCATTTAGACTGAAACAATGGTAGAAACAAAGGTAGAAGAAAACCATGTAGGTATTCTGTGTTCTGATAAAGTAGAAAAATGTAATTAGAAATAAGAGAAGGGAGAGAACAAGGAAATGCAGAAAAAGAACACTGACTCTCATTTAGGTAATAGGTGAGCGTTAAAGGATATGATTTAAAACTGACATACCAGATAATGAAAATTTAAGTAAGAAAACAAGGGGTTAAAAATTCTGTAATATATTAATACAAAGCCACCACTAGGATAAAAATATAAACCTTCCTAAATACAAAAGGAATTTTTTTAAAAAGCAAAGATGGTACAACCAAGTAGAAAAGAATACACAGTAATTATAACATAATACATGCAGAAATTATAATATAACAGAATTAGCCCAAACATAACAGTGATATCAATAAATGAATGGGTTTAACTCAAGGTCAAAAGACAAATTTCAAAAAGCACTAAGCAAGAGGGAGAAAAAGGACACTTTATAATGTTAAAATTCACATTTAGGATGTAACAGGTATGAATATCTACACAACAAATAACACAGCAACCACCTATGTAAAACAAATACTACAAGAGATGCAGGGAGAAGCAGAGAAACACACTGCTAATAGATACTTTAACACACACTACGAGACAGGTCAAGTAAGCCAAATAAAAAATATGTAAGAACTAAACAACAGGAAGTAATTTGGGGGGGATATATACTGAATACTACATACTAATAATAGAGAAAATACAATCTTCTCAAGTATACATGAAACATTCGCAGGGATATACAAAGTAAATACAAAGCAGATATACTATCTGCTTATAGTATCAGCAGATACTATAAAGTTATTGCAAACAGTACTTGCTGATCACAATGCAATAATACTAGAAGTTAAAAATGCAACCAAAAATGATCCTCTACTTGGAAATTAAAGATATTCTAATAAACTTAACTCTTGGGCAAAACGGGATGTATAAACAAAAATTACAGAATTTCTAAAAAATAATGATAATAAATACAACTATGGGATACATTCTAAGCAGTGATCAGAGAAAATTTCATGGCACTAAATAACGTATATCTATAAAAAAACAAAGATTAATTACATTCCCAACTGAAAGAACTAAAAGAAGAACAACAAAGTAAAACAAAAGCCCAAGGAAGAAAATAATAAATTTAAGAGCAGAAATTAAAATTAAAGAAGTAGAGAAGGAAAAACTGTACACAAAATTAATGAATAAAATCCTGTAAAAACAGGAACAACATAGACAAAGGATTATCCAGTTTAATAAAAAAAGGAAGGGGGAGAGAGTACAAATATACAGAATAAGAAATAATAACAAAGAAATAGCTATTGAGACAGAGAAAAATGTTTAAAAAACATAAAAGAGGGCTTCCCTGGTGGCGCAGTGGTTGAGAGTCCGCCTGCTGATGCAGGGGACACGGGTTTGTGCCCCGGTCCGGGAAGATCCCACATGCTGCGGAGCGGCTGGGCCCGTGAGCCATGGCCGCTGAGCCTGCGCGTCCAGAGCCTGTGCTCCGCAACGGGAGAGGCCACAACAGTGAGAGGCCGTGTAAAAAAAAACAAAAAAAACCCATAAAAGATTATTTTACTCACTTCAATAGAAATACACATCTGAAAACCTAGAGGAAATGGATACTTTCTTAGAAAAACGTAATTTAACAAACTGACTCCTGTAGAAAGCTTAAAAAATTTTGCACAGGAGAAATAGTTATCATTCACTCCACAAAGAAGCATCAAGCCCAGATGGTTTCATGGAGGAATTGATAAATTTGTCTACATAAAAATGTTTGAATTTTGCATGATAAAAAAATAACCAAATTCAAAATCACAAAAAGATACAAAAATGGTCCTTAAACATGAATAATGTTTAACTTCACTCATAGTAGGAGAAATGCAAATTGAAGGTACAATGAGATACCATTTCTCACCCATCTTCTGGCAAAATTTCAAAAGCTTAACAATATTAAGTGAAGCCTTGGGGAAACAAATAGTCTCATACATTCCTGGCAGAGTGTGAATTGCCTCAACCTTTATGGAAAGGAATTTATCAATATCTAATAAAACTGCATATGCATATGTTGTTTGGCTAGTAGCAACCCCACTTCTAGGTATCTACTCTGAAGGTATACTTCAAACAAACCAGAAATATGTATGTAGGAACATTCATTGTAGCATCACTTGTAATTTGCAAAATGCTGAAAACTATCTGAATGCCCAAGCATGGTAGATTGATCAGATAAATAAATTATGGTACCTACACACCATGGAACACTAGGCTGCTACAAAAAAAGGAGAGAGAGGTCGCTACGGACTTACATGGAGTGATTTCTGGAGACATTAAACACAGCAAGTATGTGAAACAGCTAATAAACACATGAAAAGATGCTCAACTTCATTGTCACTAGGGAAATGCAAATTTCCCTAGGAGATACCATTTGGTATCTACGAGAATGCCTATAACAAAAAATAGTCAATAACAAATGACGGTGAAGATGGGAACCCTCCTAAATTCTGCTGGGAACGTAAAATGGTATAGCTACGTGGAAAACAGTATGATACTTTCTTAAAAGTTTAAATACAAATTTATCACACAACCCAACATTTCCACTCTTAGGTATCTACCCAAAAGAAATGAAAACCCATGTCCAAAAAAGACTTGCAGGTAAATGTTCATACCAGCATTATGCATCATAGCCAAGAAGGAAGCAACTCAGATGTCCATCAACTATTTAATGCATAGATAAATAAAATATAGGAGATTCATATAATGGAATACTATTCGGTAATAAGAATACTGATAGAAATGCTGATCTATGCAATGACTTGGATGGACCTCAAAAACGTTACACTAAGTAAAAGAAGCCAGGCTAAAAAGACAACATTGTATGATTTTATTTATATGAAACATCCAGAAAAGAAAAATCCATAGAGACAAAGTGGCTAGTGGTTGCCTGGAACTGGGGAGGAGACAGGGCAGCATGGGAACAAGGGTTAACCAGTAACCAGGCATGAGGGATTTTATCTGAAAGATCGAAGGATTCCAAAACTGGGCTGTTGTCAGGTTGCATGACTCTTAAAATGGGTGAATTTTGTGGCAGTAAATCATACCTCAATAGTTTTTTTATTTGTTTTCTAAGGCATATATATAAACCATGCATCAATAAAGTTGTATTTTAAAAACGCATGTATAGAAACAGACTCACAGACTTAGAGAATGAACTTATAGTGTCCAGGGGGAAAGGGTAGGGGGAAGGGATAGGGAGTTTGGGATTGACATGTACACATTGCTAGATTTAAAATGGATAACCATGGTGGGAATGTAAATTGATACAGCCACTATGGAGAACAGTATGGAGGTTCCTTAAAAAACTAAAAATAGAACTACCATATGACCCAGTAATCCCACTACTGGGCATATACCCTGAGAAAACCATAATTCAAAAAGAGTCATGCACCACCATGTTTATTGCAGCTCTATTTACAATAGCCAGACATGGAAGCAACCTGAGTGTCCATCGACAGATGAATGGATAAAGAAGATGTGGCACACATACACAATGGAATATTACTCAGCCATAAAAGGAAATGAAATTGAGTTATTTGTAGTGAGGTGGATGGACCTAGAGTCTGTCATACAGAGTGAAGTTGTCAGAAAGAGGAAAACAAATACCGTATGCTAACACATATATATGGAATCTAAAAAAAATAAAAAAGAATTAAAAGGTCATGAAGAACCTAGGGGCAAGACGGGAATAAAGACACAGACCTACTAGAGAATGGACTTGAGGATACGGGGAGGGGGAAGGGTAAGCTGGGACAAAGTGAGAGGGGCATGGACATATATACACTACCAAATGTAAAATAGATAGCTAGTGGGAAGCAACCACATAGCACAGGGAGATCAGCTCGGTGCTTTGTGACCACCTAGAGGGGTGGGATAGGGAGGGTGAGAGGGAGACGCAAGAGGGAGGGGATATGGGGATATATGTATATGTATAGCTGATTCACTTTGTTATAAAGCAGAAACTAACACACCACTGTAAAGCAATTATACTCCAATAAAGATGTTAAAAAAATAAAATAAAATGGATAACCAAGGACCTACTGTATAGCACAGGGAACTCTGTTCAATGTTATGTAACAACCTAATTGGGAAAAGAACTTGAAAAAGAATATACATGTATATGTGTAACTGAATCACTTTGCTGTACACCTGAAACTAACACAACACTATTAAACACCTATACTCCAATTTAAAATAGAAAGTTTAAAAAAAAAAAAAAAGGCATGTATATAGAGGGACCAACCCTCCCAGTTTGTCCGACTCTCCCAGTTTTAGCACTAAAAATTCTGTGTCCCAAGAAACTTCACAGTCCTAGGCAAACTGAGAGGGTTGGTTTCCCTACATGAATGCTACCTTTTGTGTAAGAATGAAGGGGGGGGGGATGAGAAAACACATTTATCATTACTTTCCTTCACCAAAAGAAACACAGAAGATAAACACCAAAAAACAGTGGAGTTGGATACTTAGTTGGCAGGGTGGGGAATGGGGCAGAAGCGGTAAGAGTGTCACTTCTCTAGTATACTTTTTGGTATAGTTCTGATGTTTAGAAGCATGTTGATGGTCTATGTATTTTTCAATGAATAAAATTAAATTTACAAGGATGGGAAGTGTGTGGGGATGGGCAGGGGGAAGGAACCTTAAACCTGGAAGAAAACTGAAACAAATGAACCCAATTTATTTCAAATAAATAACAATCACAGTGAAGGACAAAAAAGAATTAATCCAAGTAATTCATGAACACAAAATGTAATTACACATTCTTAGTCTTGGGCAGGGTACAGACAGGGAAAGAACTGCAAACAGTCCTGTAGTCTTTTAAGTATGTTTTTAACAGAGATAGGGCAAAAGAAATTCTAAGACTGTTTCAGATGTATTGTAGGACTGAACAAGTGAATGAAGTGATTTTTCAGGGAGCCAGGATTCTGAGGAAGAAGGGACACAGAAACAAGGAATGGGGAAAGCAAGAAAGAACCCTATGAGGATGGACTGCAATTGGAGGTACTAGTGTGAACTCATGATTTCTGAAATCAAACATCATGTGCCTATGACATGTAAAATGTATGTGTACATGCATATCCGTGTGTATATGTCTGTATATGCACATTTTCTAGTTCTGTGTGAATAGGCCTAGAAGCAAGATGACACCCAGTAGCAATGACACGTAGTAGCAATGAGCCTACACAGCAGCCAGCAGATCTATGTATCTGTTATCATTCCCCAGAGTTCCCTGGAGAAACTGCTGATTCCAGATCCTGGGACATATTTAAGATAATGTCCTTTAAAAAAAAAAAGGTAGTGGAAGCCACAAGGACATAGAAACAAGATTGAAATGGAAGGTACTCCTAACTGGTCAAATCTCAGACCATTTTAAGTACCAAAGTAAGTAATGAATTATAAGCCATTGAAAAAAATAGAAAAACAGGAGTCCAAAACAACAGTAACTATAAAAATTCATGTGGACAGATATGGACTAATGAATGGAAGGATGGGAGAGAAAGGAGGGTTCAGGCTTACAGAGAACGCTGTGTCAACTGGTACGTAAGAAGAAATGCTGGAGTTGGAAAATCACCATTTTGTAACTGTCAAAGTAAAGACTGAATAAGCAAGAATCATCAATGGATGCTAAATATTGGGGGGAAAATGTTGATGTTAAGCATGGACTTAAAAAGAGCCTTCCACAGATTGTTTATCAGGTGTAAGGTAAAAAACAGTCACTAGGGCTTCCCTGGTGGCGCAGTGGTTGAGAGTCCGCCTGCCGATGCAAGGGACACGGGTTCGTGCCCTGGTCCGGGAAGATCCCACATACCGTGGAACGGCTGGGCCCGTGGGCCATGGCTGCTGAGCCTGCGCGTCCGGAGCCTGTGCTCCGCAACGGGAGAGGCCACAACAGTGAGAGGCCCGCGTACGGAGAAAAAAAAAAAAAAAGTCACTATACATTGGAGAAACTGAACGACACCTTGACCAGCTGACCAAAATTAACAGTGAGGAGAAGATGGGACACCGTGTAGTTATTCTGACCAAGAATGCATAGCCTGAATCTAATCGTGAAGAAACCCAAAATGAGGAACATTCTATTATTAAAGGGAGGATAGGGGAGGAGACAGAAGACTGTATTTTTCAAAAACAGCTCAACACCATAAAAGACAAAGGCAGCCATGGAAATGACCCAGGGTAAAGGAGATTAAGGGAAGGTAAGCAAATCAACAAATGATAAAATAAAAATGGTAAAATCTTAACAATAGGTCAATCTGAATAAAAGATGTGTTGATGTTCTTCGCACTATTCTTACTCTTGCCAATATCTGGTAAATTTGAAATCCCTTGAAATTATTTCCATATAAAAAGTTAGAAAAACAATTAGGAAGGCCTGACATTGGGTTACTAACCTCATGTTTTGCCAAACAAGGTTATTACAATGCAATCATGAAAAAAACCCATACTACCACCATCTACAATTATATCACTTTGTTTTAAAAAAGTGTGAGGAGAGGGCATATTAAACATCCCAAGAATAGCAATGATCTTAAATAAAAGAATGGTCCTTTAAAATGAATAAATTTAGATTTATGAAAAAGACATCACATTATCCTAATTTTTCTCATTTCCCCGTGGACCAGGGACAGCTATGTCAGCTTGGTGTTAGGGAATTAGTATTCTAAGTGGTGCATTTTCGACAACGGATGAAGTACAGTTCAGTGGAAAGAGCATGGAGTCTGGAGACAAATGTTGAATTCAAATCCTGGCTCCAGCAATTACCAGCTTTGTAACCTAAGCTCTCTTAGCCAGTTTCCTCAACTGTAAGGCAGATGGCTAAATCACAGAGTGTTAAGAGAATTAAATTAATGTATCTAGAATAATGCTTGACACAGAGGTGCTCAACAAATGTCTCCTCTCTTCCTTTGCTTGGTAGCCACCTTTCTGTTCTCTGGAGTTGTATATGACTGGGGCCACACTGGTCCTTTCCTCCTTGACCCCAAAACACAAACCCACCAGGATCATGTAAGAAACTGAATTATCCTGAGAATAAACCTCCTTTTTGGAGGTAAATTTCATGAAAATAGAAGCCAGATATATTGCATAGTAGAATAAAAAGACACAAGACTTATGAAAACAGATGAGTTGGGGCATGGCTGGTAACTGATGAGGTCTCTTAAGGAGGTAAAGACAAGAGGAAGAAAGACAGTACTTGTTTATCTTAGAAAAGTCTGCTGCTCAAAGAAAAACAGTATATTTTTTTCTTCATATATTCACAAGTCTATTTTGCAAATACCCATCCTTCTACTTCCAAGAGTGAAAAATAGCTTATGCCAAAACCAAACAGTATTAAAATCGCTAATTCTTTGTGTTTTACTAGCTATGTATCTCTGAAGAAAAAAAAAAAATCAATTCAGTAAAATGTCCATAAATTATGAGATTTCATCCAATTGTCTATTGTTTTTTTTGCTTCCCTCCACATATTTCCTGTTTACATCTAACAGGACGATTTCCTTTTATGTTGCTAATGAGAGTAATTCTTTAAAAGTCTGTTTTTTAAAATGGGAGAAAGAATTTAAAAAAATAACTAAATTGCATCATAGCAAAAAAATTTATATTGCCAACAGAAATTTAGTTTAACATTTAAAATCTTTATAGAAGATAAATTCTGATTTTTTCCTTTATTTTATCATAATTGAAAAATGAAATCACTTAACCTGAATACTTGATACATGATTTCCTTAAAACTTCTCTATGGTAAAACAAAACTGTCCATATTTCAAGAGTGTATATAATATTATTAACACTCATGACAATTTCAAACCAACTAGCATTGGTATAGTTTCAACTTACTATTAGTTGTGGCTATTTATGGAAAAAAGGTGCGGAGCTTATTAGGGCCCAGCAAACCAGAAATACTTAATCTTACATTGTAGAGTTCAAAAGTGGCAGTACAGTGTGAAGACACTATGAACTGCCATCTCCTTCTCATAAGTCTCTTAAAACAAAGGCTGGAAAAACACTCAGTACCTCAAATATAATAACTAACAAAAATATTTCCATTAACTACTTTTTGCCCAGAGTGATTAAGGACAAAAAAAATAGGAATTCTTGTTGCTTTATTATCTGATAAACTGCTAATAAGCTCCCGTTAGAAGTTCTTTACACATTACACCAAGTCGTCTTGGTCTTCTGATCATATATATATTCACATATATATATGCATTTTTTCAAGTAAAGAAATGTTTAACAGATGTAAACTATTTATTGAATATTTGCCACCAAATATTGTTAAATACATTATCTTGCAGCATATCGCTTTCAAGTTAAAATGTCAGAAACAAACACCAATATTTACAATTCTTTTAAGGAATGTTATATAATGACACATTAAGGCGTAAATTCTTTTGGCTTATAATTCTTAAAAGAATGATAATAGCAAAAGTGATGCAAAATCTTCAGTGTGAGATTATGATTAAGCTACATTTTACAAAAATATGGTGTAAGATGGCAATAATCCCATTCAACATCCTGGATTATTAGATCCCTTCAGGAGGGACTGATAATTTATACAGTCAAACTTTTAAATTTACAGATAAAGGCAGTCCAATACTGCCACTGAGAAGTACATCTCTTAACATATACAACTTTCAGGCCACAGTTTTGAAGGTCTGAAGTATCAAGTTGGTTTGATGAATTAGTCGGTTGGCACTTATGAACACATTTATTGCCCTGTTTCAAAAAAAAAAAAAACCAATTAATTTTATCCCCCCAAAAATCATCCTTTAAAAATATTTTATACTTAAAATGCTCTACTAGCAGTAGTAATAAAATCAATTTAGGAATAAAAAGGCAAGATAGTACTGAGTATCACAAATTTTATCCCAGCTTGGAACTGAAGGGTCCTGCATCATTTGAAACTATCTAGGAATTACTGCCCCCTAGTGGTTCTGGCTGGCAATAAGGTGTTGGTGGGCTGCTAATAATGGGTGGCACCTCAACAACCAGAGTTCACTTATAGGTCAAAAAAATAACTGGCCAAAGAAGAGGATTCAAACATAGTCTCCAGCTGCAGTTTCACAGAAGTTACCAAAATAACATCTGCTAACATTATACTCAGTCTCAAAATCTGTATATCAATGGGCATGATAAATACTTAAGAAAAAGCTCATTACTTTGAATCTGATTCATCCCAATCTCTCTTACCTTCTTTCAAAAAAAAAAAAACTGAGAATTTTACTTTTAGAATATACTTTTAAAAGAAAATAATCATATGGTTTCAATATTTATGAGTCCACAATATATAAAAATATGTTCTTAAAAAATTACTTCATGCTCCACCATATTTCCTATCAGTCCATTTTCATATGACCTGGAGCACAGAGGTGACGCCCTAGTCCCCTTGAGTGGCCTTATCAGTTTCTCAGTAGCAAAGCTAAGCTTGTACAGTTGTCCCTTGGTATCCAAGAGGGACTGGTTCCAGGACCCCCCTCAGGTACCAACATCTGTGGATGCTCAATACCCTTACATAAAATGGTGTAGTATTTGCACATAACCTATGCACATCCTCCAGTACACTTTAAATCATCTCTAGATTCTAACCTGTAATACCTAATACAATGTAAATGTAATGTAAATAGCTGTAAATACAATATAAATGCTATGGAACTTTGCGGAATTTTTTCCCCCAAATATTTTCAATCCATAATTGGTTGAATCCAGGGATGTGGAACCTGCAGATACTAAGGGCTGACTGTATCTTCATCCTAAACATTCCGCAAAAAAGGGGGACTAGGAAGAATTAGATGAATCAATGCAAATTCATCCTCCTACTGAAAAATGGCTCAAAGATCAGGCTCTATTAATAATTTTCAATTTTGAGGAAACAGGGATAAAACTTGTGGCACATTATTCATACGCAAATAATGGTAATTTAAACAAGCTGCTGAATGGAGAAAAAGTAGTAGAGAGCTTGAATAATCCATATGCCTGTTTAAACTGTTAAAAATAACTATGGCACCAAGGCACCAGGAGTTTTAAAAACTGAACCCAAGTGATTCTAACATACAAACAGGAATGAGAGTAATTTCAGATTAATGAAAATTATGTTCCAAATGAACTTATACCTTTCAGTGTGCTTATTCCAGGATAGTTCTCAATTAATCAGTATCATAAATAATTTTCTTAATGCAAATTATTCTTTTAATGTGTTTTTTGGTTATTTGGGCTTAGCAGGGGAGACCAAGGAAAAATAGATGTAAGTTTATTTTCAGAACACACCTGCTAGCTTATTAAACTAAGTCAACAAGGTACATTTCCCCTAGACAACCTGAATAGTAGTATGAAACAACACAAAACCATTAATAATATTTAGCTCAATATCTTTAAGTTAGAATAAAATGTAAATATTTCAACCTGTTTGAACTATTTAAAATAATTATGAAAATCAATATACCACTCTAATGTATTTTTATTATTTTTAAATATTACTACAGTAATACTGTACTAGTTTGACATGGATATTGGGATCTTAAAATGTCAATGGTGGGATAGGATGTTAGAGGTCCCTGCCAATTAGAGCTGAAATAATCACCACTTATTCTTCTGCTTCAAGCACTGTAGGAAATTGGTCTTGTCCACAAAACTCTACTTGAGGTACAAAGAATTCTCTGTAAGGTATGAGGCTGCAGAAGACATAGCCTCTGCATCAGTTTATACATTATATGTACATGTGTATTATACATAAATCACATAAGATTACTTGGCTTTCTAGAATGTTCTACAGCCAAGTGTATGTAAATTTTAAAATAATGTCATATTTACCTTTTTAGTATACTTCCTGTCTTATAGAAAGCCCTCCCTATTCCAGGACAGTGGATCACAACCGTTTACAGTTTACGTGAAGCACTTTTACAAAAACACACCTGAACCCTGACCCCATTCCAAGCGAATGGAGTCAGAATCTCTGAAGGTAGGGCCAAGGCACTGGGATTTTAAAACACTGAACCCAAGCGACTGTAATGTGCAAACAGGATTGAGAACCACTGTTTTAACAATAGTGCAGCAGTTCTTAACAGACCTGCAGGATCCATGACATCTGGAAATTTCTCAGAAATGTAAATTCTTGGGCCCACCCTAGACCTACAGAATCAGAAACTCTGGGTGGAACCCAAAAGCAATCTGTCTTTAACAAGCCCTCCTCCAGGTGATTCTGAGGCTATTAAAGTTTGAGAATCACTGCTTCAGGGGTTGGTAAAGTAGGCCTAAGTCAAATCTCACTCACTGTATGGTCTGCGAGCTAGGAATACTTTACATTTGAAAGAGTAAAAATTTTTTTAAAAATCAAAATATTATGATGTGACAGCTGAATTATATAATTCAGTGTCTATAAGTAAGGTTTTGTTAGAACACAGCCACAAAAATACCACTTGTTCCACACTGTCTACAGCTGCTTCTGCACTACAAAAGCAGAGGTGAAGTGCTGCAGCTGCAACAAGCCCACCAAGTCAAAATATCTGCCATCTGGTCCTTTTCAGAAAAAGTCTGCAACTCCTGCTCCAGACTAGAGTCATGGCTGGATTATCAACCATTCCCTTTCTATTTTTAACAGTCCATCTTAGTAAGTTGGTGTAAGTATTAATAATATAGTAAAAGGGTTTAATTTATATGATTTTAGTATCATATAAAACCACATAATTTTCTAATTCTTAAAAGAAAAGGATGATAAATGACAATACTTACTTGCCATCTTTAAAATAGGTTTTCAGAGTATCACTGAAACTTTTGGAGTACTTTACAAATTCTTTCTTTTGGTGTTCAAGTGCCTGCAGACATCAAAAATAATTTTAAAAAATACTAAATAAGAAAAGAGAAGTAACACAAAAGCCAAAGTCAAAGACAGGAGATTACACAGAATACGAACGTACCTTATACTACAGATAAGCATTTTTAGGAGTATTTATTAAATATATGTAACAGCATATTTAAATGCAAGGACAAACCCAGTCATTAATGATACAAAACCATTTCCAATAATTCAACAGTCTTATTATTTAATTCAGTAAAATGACTAAGTGTAAACCAATATCTAGGGTGGCAGCTTGCAAGGCTTCTACTAAACTTACCCTGCGGTTCTGGTATTGATATTTCTTGAAGACACTGTTCACTGTATCCAGAAGTTCTTTTATTGCACTAGCTATATCCCTGTTGGGTGAGGAAAAAAGAATCTTCTTAAAATCAGCTTCATTTGAAAGAAGTCTACATTTTTTTAAAGAATCACTGCACTGTTAACTACCATATGAACACTGCATCAAGCACAAATACTTGACTGGCTAATTGAATGGGGGTTTTAGCCTGTACCCTCCTGTGATCCCAGCTACTCTTGCACTGCTGACAGAACACTGCACAACTAACATCAGCTTTCCCAAATCAGTAACATTTCATTCAGCATTACGCACTCAAATTTATAAGAAAATATCTCTGCCTCTCACCTTTTCCGGTTACAATTCTTCCTTTTTCTGGCTCATGTAGGTGAATTCAAGCAACCGTATCATCCACTTTTGCTATTTCATGAACAATTATATGAATTTTTGCTATTACATGTAACTCATTTCTGTACTTAAAACACCAAATTACAGACCTGATGTAGTTTTGAAACATAGTTTCAAACATAGTTCTGATGTTTAAAAAATTTCCTCCTCAGATGTAGCTCTTCTCTCTTAAGACACATCTATTCTCTTCCAAACTTTTGCTGACACTATTTCCTTCAGAAAATATATTTAAATTTCTGGGAGACAATATCAGAATATTCTTCTACCTTAACCTTTTCAGCAATCATCCTTTGAGTATATATGTATCAGCACTTTTCTCCCCTTTCTAAAGAAAGAGAGAAGAAATCAATAATTCTCATCTGACTTGACTATTCTTCCTATCCATGTACCATTTTCTAAAAAGTCTTCTTATCTATGCCCTTTTCAATTTCCATGTTTTAACTTTATAGTAATATTTTGGCAAACTGAACTTACTATAATTCTGCATTCTCAAATAGCCTCTCAGTCTCTAAGGCAAACCTTCTCTTTTTCACATCCATTGTTAGCTGTTAATTGCTACAAAAACTTTTACTGTTCAAATGCAATGCAAGTGTGAAGATATGAATTAGTAAAACATCAACCTAGACCACCCCAAACATAACCTTTTATTACCTACTTTTTAGTCACAAATCTCAGATTTCAGTTATTTCACACCTAAAACATTTCAGCTATACTATTTAAAGAAAACCAAAAGGCTCCGTGTCCAGATTTTTGTGTGTATGTGTGTGTTTCACAGCTTATTTCTAGTAAATAAGCATATGGAAATTCTAAAAATTACAAATATACAGAATTTTGGTATAAAAAAGTATTTTAGCCTATTCTGAAGTAGGAATGATATTTTTATTAAATATTTCAATAACTATTTCCTTATTACCTCTTGTATTTCAAATATTGGCATCAGGCTGAAACATTAAAACATTAGATATTCAAACAGGATAATGAATTTACATAATTACATCTGTCCACTCTTTTTTGCTTTTTGGCCTCTAGTAATAACAATTTTAAGTTACATTAACTATTCCTTTCATTTATGTTTTTGAGAAAGTTGAATCCTTCTGTATTGCTGTGATGGGTGTAAGCCCCCTACTGCTTAATAAAATGGTGTTATATGACCATCCCATTATGTGAGAAAAATTAGTTTCAACAAATAAAAAATGTCAAATCTCTGAATATGGAAGATTCTTCAAACCCACAATAAGCTTATTCAAAAGGGATACAACAAAGAAAATTATAGTGATCAGACAGCTGTTTATACACAACCATACCTTGTTGTGTACTTTAATGAATATTGGGAGTCTGTATGTACTTGAAAAGAAAAGGGAAAAAAATCTCCCCAGGTGATTCTGCTGATGAAACAGGTTTGGAAACCACTGCTTGGAAACCCTGAACCTAGAGCTAATCCTTGATCCACTATTTGCCACGGAGCTTTATAAAGACCAAGGCTGTTTATCCCTAGGCCTGGCCTTTTCTAAAACAATCTGCAGCAATTTATGTCAAATATTATGTCATCTGTATGTACATGGAACAGCATTTTCATTTATGGCACTAAGGTTTGCACCAGGGAAGCTAAATTATTTTAGTAACTACCCGAGGGTTTGTTTCCTATAAGAGAAAATACCGGCACACACACAAAAAATACTTCAGACAATTAAACAAAATAAAGAACTGGGGAAAACCTGAGGGTAAAATAATTATAATGCAATTATATGCAGTTTGGAGTTAACGGATTCTGTGATACAGGACATATAGTATGTGTAAGTAGAAAGGAATTTTAGCAACTTGCAGGTTGCTAAAGGGGTTAAGGGGGCAACTCTGGGGAACATACACGCTGAAAGAGAGGACCACAGGCATCAGAAGAAATATAATACATCTTATTAAAAAAATTGCATGGAATAGTAGAGCTTCTAACTGTATCCACCAAATTTGTATGTTTATACAAACACTCTAAAGGAAGGAAATTCCTACACTCTATGTTTAGTTTGGTCTAGACTGGACACCTCTGGAAAAGCTATTTTGAGGCCAGCATCAAAACCAAACGCTGGTAAATTTTCACCTCTGAATATGCAAATGTAGATTATAAAGAGTAAACAGGGGCTTCCGTGGTGGCACAGTGGTTGAGAGTCTGCCTGCCGATGCAGGGGACACGGGTTCGTGACCCGGTCCAGGAAGATCCCACATGCCACGGAGCGGCTAGACCCGTGAGCCACGGCCGCTGAGCCTGCACGTCCGGAGCCTGTGCTCCACAACGGGAGAGGCCACAACAGTGAGAGGCCCGCATACCGCAAAAAAAAAGAGTAAACAGATAAATGCATAGCTTTCTGGACTATTAAATCACCAGTTTCCACTAGTCATCCAATAATTGGAATGTATCCTAAGAATGAATTTTATAAAATATTTGCATAAGCTCAAATGTAGTCAAACACATTCATTAATCAAAAGTACTTTTAAAATAATTTGTTTGCTGGATCATTTTTCCTAATCAACTTCATAGACAGAGGGGAAAAAAAATCTTATTTCACAATGCTTTAGGTTCTGTGAGTGTATGCTAGGTTCTGTGCTAGGTACCATGTATATCATTTCAATTCTCACAACTATTACCCTCATCTTCACAGGCAGAAACTAGAATCACAGAAGCTAAGCAAATTATCCAAGGTCACACAGCAAAACGCTGGAATGGGGAGTCAAACCTAAGTCTGCTGATATATACAAAAATATATGGATATTTGTTAGCTGACAGGAATCTTTTCTCCTATAACATTTTGTACAGTACTTGGTATAGTAGGTATTTGATCCATGCTTATTGAAAAATATTGTTAAAATATTTTGAAAGAAGGGGATATCCACCTTAAATATGAGAAAGTAAAATATTTTAAAGAAAAATAATAACTGTACAATATGTTGTGCTTGAAGGATAGACCATTTTATATTTTAGTGCAATTTTATCCACTAATTTGTCAAACAATTAACACTGGTAACAATATATATCAAAAGTTATCAATATATATCAGTGATACAAATAATTATACCTTAGCCATCCATGCTAATACACACATGGTTGAATTTCAGTCTCAGAAACAATACATATTATCAACAAACTTTCCATGGCAAATTATCCCTCCTAAAATGGATACGAAATAAATTTTAATTGCCAATAATCTTAATTCAGTTGGCTGAGTACATTCCAGAAAACAGAAATGAAATATTACTATTGCCCCATAAATGAGAGACAAGACCCCAATTCAGCCCTTGTCAATGACTAAGGACAAGACTCTTAGGCTCTTGACCTCAACTCCCTTTTGATCAAAATGTGGCTATTAATAAATTGGTTTTCAAACGGTATCTCTTTAGAGCCACACTGGGTTTAGCAGAGACGTCTCTAGGACTTCCTAAGATGGAAAGAGAGTATCAAAATAGCAAGATGAGGGCTCCAGACCTACCATCTCTATCCGAGCTTCAACTACAACAACACCGTTCTGCCTCTTTCCTACTGACACCCTAGATAGGATGTCCTTTACCACACCTCTTCCAAACAGCAGAAACATTCTTTTCTTCAATCACCAGATTAGATCAACATTATGAATCTATGATTGGGAAGCAGCAGAGAAGTCCCTGGAGTCAGTCTGCTTAGGTTCAAACCAAGTTATAGAAATATAGCATATGATCACCAAAATAAATTAAACCTTAAATTATTTGAAAATTTTAGAACTAAGTGTTTAAACAGCTGTGTTTGAGATCACTGATAATTTATCCTCTTATGGGCCAAACGTGTTCACTTTATACCAAACTGAAAATAAAAAGCTGTATTAAAAACTGTTAAAGAAAGTTGGGGCTTTCCAATAAAGGTAAAATATTTACCTTAGGGTTTATCCCCTGTGACATGGATTTTGGCTAGTCAATGAAGTCTTTTGTACTTTCTGATCTTCAATTAGAGGACCAAAAAGAAGAGGGTCACTCCTTGATAGCTGGGTTGGTACCTATCACCGTTATTTTCTAAAATGGGTCATACTCCTCCCTCTAACCCACTCAAAATAGGTGGCCAAATAGCTAAAATAGAATTTTGCAATGTGAATTACAAGGAATACTCTTCCCCTGAGAAGTATGCTAATATTTATTCCAAGGCAGCCTCTTTCAGTTTTTTAAAGATACAATGTATGATGCAGTTTCTTCCAGAAAAAGATCTGTGCTAAGTTCTTCCTTTCTAGCAATTTCTACTTGTGGTTTCACCCAAAGGTTGCATTGATAGTGCCACTACAGTTATTCCTGGCTTTCTCTGTATTCTACCCATTGAGGCTGAAGAAAATTATCTGACTCTTTAGTTTGAAAATACTTATCTAGAAATTATGCTTGGAGCTTCCCCCTCATTCCTCCGCCCTCTCACCCCCGAGGAGAGTGCCCCTGGGTTGAGGCACTCGTGCCCCTGCTCGAGAATGACCCTTTTTGCTGCTGCCCATCAACCAGCCTCCGGGCCTCACACAGTTCTGTCTTTTTTAACCTACATCCCAAAGGCAAGAATTTTTGGAGGTTCACCATTTGGTCAACATTAGAAAGTGCTATTTATCACTAAGGGTACATACATTATTATGCTAATGACTTGCACCATTTCTGAAATAAAAAACAATATTGGTATCCCTTGTTACCAACCTCTATAATTTATCCAACTCCTCTCTTCACGTTAATCTGACATTTACATTTTTCCATTTCTCACGAAGTTCAAACTGCATTCCAGTTTTATGCACATTTCACTGTTTTTAAACATTCTAAAAAATGGTACTGTACTCAGAAGCCAAAGGCACAGTTTAGAAGTTAATAATAAAAATGCAGCAATTAAAATTTTCAACTTTTTAATTTCAATTTAATATTAATATCATACCACAGTAAAACATAAAGAATGAGTGGTTCCTTTGAAGTACTTAAAAAAAATAAGAACCAAACAAAAAGTTGCTTACTTGATTGTCTGCAGAAACCTCACTCTGTCATTGATCTCATCTGGGATCTTACTGAGAATTTGTTTAAGTGCTCGTGCCTTTTCGTTTAGGTCCTGGAATTCTGGCTCCGGTCGTTCAATCATATACTCTGATAAAATACATAATAAAAAAAAATCATGCAACTTGCTGCCAAATTCAAGTCTAAGAATTTCCAATGTGTTGGTCAAGGAGGTGGGTGGGGAGGAGGGAGATAAAGGCCAGATAATTAGGGAAGACAAGGTTGCAAACCAGAAGTCATTACCGTTCAACTTAGTTCTGTAATTGTATTAGGGCTCCCTCCAAATAAAATATCAGAAAATGAAAGACTGAACATTTTCAATTTGGGGTAAATGGAAACCCATGAAACCTTAAAAATTAAAAAAGGGAGGCCTAATCAAGTTTTTCAGGCCTCTCAAGCTAAATTTCACAAGGGAACCTTAAAGTAAGTAACATTTGTAACAAATACAATGGCAATGGGGAATATGAGTTTAATAAAAACCTCTATACTGAACGTACTACCAGATTCATTATAGACTTGGAAACATTACAGCTCTACCAACTCTTCAATATAACTCAGCCTAACAGGCTACAGATGCTCAAATCTAGAATAATGATGAGGACTTTCTCATAATTTATGGAATCAGCTAAAAACATCTACATCTACTTTTGTTCTCCCTTAATAAACATGGGAAATTATACCTCTATGTTTTTCTAAATTAGTGGGAACTGAATTTAATTCAGTTAAACTAAATTTAACTGAAACCCATTTCTAATTATTTAAGAAAGCAAAAAAGTGAAAAGAGGCCAAAAGGATGATTATTACATTGTTCTCTCGAATCTGTGTTAGAAAAAAAAAAACGCAATACTAAAGTTTAAAAAGAAGAAACTCATTACTTTCAAACTGGTATTTGCATAAAGTCAACACAAAATAAAATAACCATTCCAAACAGCTTGTCTCTTGGTGAAACCAGAACTCATCAAACATATTAATCAGTAGGGGAAAAAATTAAAGCATGCAGCATAAACAAATGCTTTACTTCAAGTAATTAAATCTGACAAATATAAAATAAAAATAAGAACTACATTTCTATTTTATATGGGTTTTTTTTTTCCCACTTTCAAAACAACAGCAATAACAATAAGAGGGAAGGGAGGAGAAGGGGAGGAAGTCCTTTTTATCAAATAAGAAAGATCTGGAGGAAAAGCTTTTCAACAACTGTAAGGAACTAAACAAGACTCTTTCTGATTACCTTCTACATCATCAGCGGCCATTCGAAGAAGAGACTCTGTGAAGTTGACTTCCACACTTTTTTTCTCTAAAATTTTCATAATGATGTCTTGTGTGAGTCCTGGATTTTCTTTTTCAGCCTATAAGAAAGAGAAAGCTAGTTTTGAAATATAGAAACTAAATCAGCATTTCAAAGCCAAAACCTAATTGTTTAGAACCTGTTGGGACCTCCTTAAACTGATCAACTTATAAATAAGAGCAGAAATCTTTGCAAAGCAGGTGTTGTGATAGCACTCACTTATGTTTGGGTACAGCTTGTGCGTCCATAACTTCTTATTACAGACACGGTCCCATTTTCCATTTCAACATAAAGTATTTAACATTTCCTACTTCTCATTTACACTCTCTTGCAATTAAACTAATAACAAACGTAGAAATAAAGATTATATATATACTGGTAGTTCTTCAATTACTTTTTTCAATAGATTAAAGACACTGAAGATTTTTAGCTTTTTTAGCTATTTCGACTTGAGGATCAAGCAGTAACTCATCTCACAATTTTTTTTTTTGCAGATTCTTTACATTTAAATTAACAGAATGTCAGGAAAAACAAACCAAAACAAAAAAATAACCCGTCTTTTGGAGGTTTTGTTTTGTTTTGTTTGCAGTACGCGGGTCTCTCACTGTTGTGGCCTCTCCCGTTGCGAAGCACAGGCTCCGGACGCGCAGGCTCAGCGGCCATGGCTCATGGGCCCAGCCGCTCTGCGGCACGTGGGATCTTCCCGGACCGGGCCACGAACCCATGTCCCCTGCATCGGCAGGCGGACCCTCAACCACTGCACCACCAGGGAAGCCCCTTTTGGAGGTTTTATTGAAGCTATGTGATCCCTTAACTACATTCCCACACAACGATGTTCATTTCCTATTTTTGCAGCAAGAGTATTTCCTTCACTAGCTTTCAGAACATCATTAATCCTTTTACTACCTCCTGAGCTTGTTTCACTAATGAGTTTGCATTGATTCGATGTTACTTACACTCTCTACGGTACTAAAATCTTCTAGTCATTTCAAGATTGAGTGTAAAGAGTTCTGAGTTTACCAAAGTTAATTTTCGAGATTTTGGTTTTCCCTTGTAATTCTGTCCCATTTTATTTTAAAAAATTTTATAATCACATTGTTTCTTTTAGGATGCCTGCCAATTTTAATCATTATGCTGATGATTTCCTATATTTTTTGCCCTGATATTAAATAGCAAACAGAAACACAACTTATGATCTATCAGATAGCAATCTATTTGCTTCTTGATGTGCCAATTATGTTAACCTCTGCCTCCTCAATCTGGTATCACTGCAGATTCAGCTTTATTTGGTTCCTATTGCTCTTCACATTATAACACCTTTTGCTTCTCACTAATTTCAAGTACCAAAAACCGAAAGGTTATGGAATGAAAGGAGAAAAAATATACACATTTATCTCAATCCCGGGACCATTTTAACTGCTGTCAAATGCTATACAGGAAAATCATTTTGATAGTTGATTAATAATAATAAAATATGTCCTACTGAATTCCGTTTCTTTTATAACCTGTTTTGATTTTTCCTCTCATGAATATATTTAAGGAAGAATCTACTTTAATAAATAAGATTTGCCATTAAAAGCAAAGCTGTAAAAATGTGGCTTAAGACGGTATCAACATCATTAATCTGGTAAACTGCCACAAAATAACATATAGTATACTAATTAAATAAGCCACTATTTGATAACAGTGGTTTATCTTCTCTAAGTAGCATTAAATCTACCTACATAATGAATTATCTTGGAAAGCAGGGGAGCATTCTCTATGTGCTTCCAGAGAATGCCAAAAGAAAAATAATGCCTCTCTGATTAAGTTATAATAAGCTACTGAAAGAATTAAATGCTGAAAGCCTGAGAACAAAGTTTTCAATACCAAGTTCGTTTGCAGTCCCCAAATGCCAAAGCTGGAGCATTACAGAGTTCTTACAGAGGTCCCTAACTTTCTTGTTCACAGTGTTCTTAGTACCAAAAGAAACACCTAACAGTGCTGCGTATTAAGTAAAGTACAAACAACTTAATGAATACTTACATCCTAACAACTTAGTAACCTTTAAAATTACATGAATTGAAAGAAAAATATTTTATTTTATTCTTAAATAACCACAATCCCTAACGAGACGTGTGCAACTGTTGGGCACTGCACAATTTCTCAAATGTTGGAATTAGACCCTTCCACCCTCATTTCCTGTTGTACATTGATTTTCTTGTGATACTTGCATTCTATCAATAGCAGTGGCCAAAAGTCCAGTTTCACAAAGATACGACATCATTGAAAGGAACGTAGCCCAATCAAATATGCTGAAGCTGCAAACTATTTCAAGAGAGTCATTCACACGGTGTCAACCTAATGTTGAGTATCACCGTGTTCCTTCAAATTTTTAAAATATCCCACGATGCCACTCTGAGTTTGCTGCATGGTCCTGGAGTGCTTCGGCACATACTTTGGGAACAGTAGTCTAGCATCTTAGCTATTTTTTTTTAATCTTAAAAGCCTTAAATTTAATCAGTGACTCTAGTTGACAAAACAAATATATCTACCCTTAAATCAGAGACTATCTATACCTTCAAGATATCCCTCAGAATACAACCTTAAACTCTGCAGTCCAACTTTTCTGAAAAATCCAAGAGTGAGAGAAAACTATCCCAAAGGCAGTTAACATCCACTCTTGTGGAGCAATGATTCTCAACACTATCAGAACCTCCCAGAGGGAAGAGGAATCAACAGCAGGATAGATATCATAAAAGACAATATTAACTAGTATTGTTTTATCTTTGGAAAACTTATTTTAATCCTTTTTCTCCAGATAACAAAACTAGATATTAAAGCTTGATAAATATTACTGTTGTTGTGGACCAAGAACTGGAAACATGAATATATATATATGGATATAAATATGGATATATGGCTGGGCAAGAAACATGAAACAAGGTTTTTTTAATCTTTTTCAAATAAGTTATAGTGTAAAAATTACAAAAATCTTAAACTTTTTAATGCATGTCCTCCTTTAAAGTCATTTGAAATTCTAACAAATTAAATATAGTAATTAAGAATAAATCAATACAAAACTAATATATTTTCCTCCAAATAACTTCCACTATCCCCAATTAAGAATCAGTGCCGTGGATAAAATTACCCATGTATTAAGCCAGATCTATAATAATCACATACTTTAAACACAGTTTGCTTTTTAACTGTACTTTAGAGTTAAAACATCAGCTTATGTATAAGGATATTATAAGAAAGAGCTTAATGAAATTCATTATTTTATCTCTTTTATGAATGTCATTGAGTATATACCATATACTACTTCAGAGAGGGTCTTCTTTATGAGGACACACAGGAGAAATTTCTCTCTGTTTCTGATATCAGAAAAGCTAAAAAACTGACTTTTGCCTTATGGATACTACAGTGTGCAACAGATCACTCTTCCTTCTTTTCTTTGGCCACAAAGATGCTTAAAATAGTCCCCATCCTGCCTCCCTAATGACCAAATATACCCTTCCAAACCACACTGATACTTAATGGAAAGAAGAAAAAAACCACTAAGGATGGTGCTGCTTCACTGATTCTCTTCATTAACCCAATGATTTGGCAGGATATATTTTAATGAAATTAGTATGTATGTGTACACAGGCACTGCATTTTAGAGTATTAAACAAATCAAAATAGCTCTAATCCAACACACACAATGTAATTTCTTCTAGTGAAATACGCAGATGTCTAATGACGTTATTTGCGCTATCAGTTAAGAGTGGTATCAATAAACTAATCTTTGCCATAAAAAGAAATCAAGCTGGATGGATTTATAGTTTCAACTCCAATGAGACTCAACTGTAAACTTTTTCTAGATTTAAACATTAAAATACCTTCCCTGAAATATAACTTGTTTTAGCTATTGATGGGAGCAAACACACAAAAAGTAAATAAAAATTAAGACTTTGGGTGTCTTGATATGTATTTAGGATGGGATGGATTAATTTTTATATGAAAGACTGTACCCAATATGTAGAGTAGGGTTGTCCAATAAATATAATGCAAGAAACAATGAGGAGCCTATGTAATTTAAAATTTTCTAGTAGCCACATTAAAAAGTAAAAAGAAAAAACATGTGAAGTTATTTTAAGAGTACATCCAAAATATTACCATTTCAACATGTAATCAACATAATACACTTATTACTGAGTTGTATACATTCTTTTTTTTGGTATTCACCTTCAAAATCTGGTGTGTATTTTATACCTGGAGTACAACTCAATTTGAACTCGCTGTATTTTAAGTGCTCAACAGCAACACATAGCTAGTGATTATCAATTGAACATCTCAGGTCTAGAGACAATGAAAAAATTCATTCGAGTGACTCAGCTGTATATTCTCAAAATATCCTTAATCTGACATACACAGGGGTCTTATTTCCCCCCTCAAAAATACTGTTTTATACTTACGTTCTATAGGTAAACAATATGAAGAAAATCTTTGAGTTATAACTTTATAAAAGTTTTAATAAGTCAAATAAAACAGAATTTAAAAATATACTCTAAAGCTAAACAGAGAACACTCTGAAGAAGTCAGTTTCAAAAGCACGAAGTGACAAAAGCTGAATGCTAAGGAAACAGCACCTGTTCCAGCTCACTCTTTAGAAGTGTTTTAAGCTTTAAAGAGTACACTAAAACAAGCACAAGATGACTGAAAAGATTTTCACTAGAAAACCAAACAAAACAGGTTTTCACTAAAAAAATAAAGAAATAAACTGGCAATTATCACATGGTATTTAGATTTATATATAACATACTTTTTAATCATCATAATAAATTATCTGCATCTCACCTTAATGAAAGCCGCTCTCAGTGTCTGAGCTGCAGACAGATTTACTCGTTCTAGCTGCAATAAAAATTTTAAATCATTAACATCGATTTTCTTGGAAAAAGCATATTTCTGATATTTCATTCTGTAGTAATCACATTGATATGTTCATCGATTAACAAAAATACTTGCTAATGATTCTAAATCACCATAATTCTTTAAACAGACAGGCAATCTAAAATTTTCATTAAAATCATGAAAAATTAAGGCATGTATATCAGTCTCTTAATTTATTCCTTTTAAAAAATTACTGTACCTTAAAGATAGATTTATTTTAAGATAAGCACAGAATACAAAATAACATTAAGTCCCTATAGAAAGAATAAACATATTCACTTAAATTTCTGAAAACAGGGAGGGTTCAAGATTAACTCTCAGTGCTCTGTTGCAAATACATGGCAAATTATGTGTGTACTGACTATAAAATGACCAAAACAAAGAAAATATCTATTACTTAAGATTCTTTGTATTTACTACCTTACTCTTTTAAAATTGCTTTTCAATCCCCTCAGTCAGGCATTAAACTGAGATTAATCTTTTTTATTAATTAGCAAATAGCACTGATAAAAGGTTTGACAGTTAAATTGAAGACTGTGGATCATCTGGATTTCAGAGATGCTTTTATCTGTCCTTGTCCTCTATTTTTTTTTTAACCAGGGTTAAAAAATGGTTACCTAAAATCATGAGTCAAAAGTTCAAATGCTTTTAATTCTTATGTCGAATGTGTAAGGTTTACAATTCTGAAAGATAAATGTCCTTATTAGACACTATATAAGTTGCTTTTCAGTGAGCTGAAGGCATGCAATTTCATTAAAAAACTCCATTTTTTGAAGAGTTAACTGCCAGGCTTAAAATAACTAGCTTCAGTTAAAATCAGATTTCCTTAGTCCCTAAGAATTAGGCCAGTTAACTCAATCAAACTCAACATAAATATTTTTTATTTGGGACAATATTAAATGTTCAAAAACAATGTAACCTTTGTAGATTTTTATGCAAGTAGAATATTTCTACAAAAATCTTATGATTATATATCACATCATACAATAAATATTCCTTTCAATTCCTTAAGGCAATGAAAATGTTTCCCTTTATAAATGACATACACACACACACCCCTAATCAATCTCCAACAGTTTAAATCAATTTATTTTCTAAACAAGACAGAAATGCCAAGAACCTTATCTCCTTACGAGTTATCACCTTAAGCAAAAGGCAAAAACAACAAAATCTGCCAAATAATTTATCTCCAAAAATAAACAATGGGCCATTTAATTTAGTATTTAACTTGGCTTCTACAAATCCTGTAAAATCTAACATTGCCCTTGTGGGTCAAAGGAAAGACACAAGGGGACCCAGGTAGGCAAAAATAGCAAATAAGCAACTACATAAGGTAGGTATATTAATTGATGAAGGTATATTTCCCAAAATTAAAATTTTCTTCTTCGACCAAATTCATTTAATCACAATAAATCCCAATGAACAGTAAAATAACAATACAGCTCTTCTGATCTCAAGTTCATGTTGTGCAAGGGAGGCAGGGGCCGACAGCAGGATGAGTGTTTCCTCCCAGATAGGAACCCATTTCCTTGTTCGGGTTACACCACCCTCTGATCTCTTCTGACAAGTCAAAGGTCTGAGTCAGATGTGTGCCTTCAAGTACTGGCATTATTAACTCATTCTGTACTGCCCTGACTGGTATGTGAAATGGTCAAGGGAAGTAAAAGAGGCCCCAAAAGTCGGTGAAGAACTATAAAATTGGTCAAGACAGACATCTACATCTCTAGATTTCTAGATTAAGTTTACATATATATATATACATATATATATATACCTGAGGAAAGACAGAAAGGTCAGACTTAACGTACTGAATCAAATCTGTGAGCTGTGAAGCACCTGACTAGAACTCTGCTAGGAGTCATTTGGGGATACATTACTTACCCACAACATCTTGCAATAAACCCACTGGGCTTTTTTACTCATATGATAGCAACACTGCCCAGGAAGTACCAGGCACAGAGGCACATACATACATTAAAAAAATATTCTGAATGAAACTTAATCTTTCATCCATAAATTTATCTAAATTGTTCTTGAATCTATTTATAATTTCAGCCTGTAATACTCAGGTAGCAAGATATGTTTATACATGCCCTATTAAAAAGTGCTTCTATTTTAGGCCTCTTACATGTGATAGATGATTTCATAATAAAATCATGTTCATCTTACCTGTACCTTTCATGACAGTATCAGGTTCTGGTAATATACTAATAAAAGCTACCATTTACTAAGCACATATTATGGACTATTATATAGAATATTTTTATAGAGAGTATCTCTAATCCTCATAATAAATCTGTAGCTAGTTATCAGCATCTCCATTTTACAGAGGAAGAAACTCAGTTTGCATAAATTTACCCAACATAAAACAGCTAATAAGTACAGAGACAGGATTCACACCAGATCTGTCTGGTTCCAAAACCCATACACAAGCCACTCATGCTATCCTGCCTCCCTGTACTCACCCTTTCTGGACTGGAGTCTAACCTATTACTGAATCTCTCCAGCTACTTAAGAAAGAACAAAGTCCCGAGTTTCTACCATGTGAGAGAAGTCAGTGTGAGAGATACAAAGAAATAGACTATAGTCCTGGAACCCCAGAAGATTAACTTAAGTAGGTAGCTACATGGAAACTGATGGGATCACTGTCAGCTAAAGTACAAAGGAAAGTACGAAGATGAGATCTGAACTGGTCCTTGAAGAATGTGGTCCCTTAAAATCGCCTTCCTTAGTGTTTCTTCAGGGTAACACAAGGGGGCGTAATGATATTATGTCAGTTTGGAACAGACAAATAATATCCACTTTGTTTCCAATACTTTTACTAATGGGTCCAGTATTTTTCCAACTTTTGGGATAATGGTCTTTGACTAGGGTGTGTTTAAAGAGACAATGCAATCATTTTTCAGTGGTGCCTGATAGTGCATACACCATGTTTTAAGTCCAAAGAAGGAGGGGGCATATGATAATGGATACTGGGACATGGAGAGGCACTCCTGGATCTCTGCCATGTAGAACTTCTACGTCACAAGTAAAAAGAGTTTTAAAAAAAAAAAAAGAGAGAGAATCAGGGTGAGAGAAAAGGGCGCATAACATTTCCCCTCACCTAAAGAGAGGGAAGTGCAACTGGAGGGAAATGACAGGCTGGGTGAGCCCAACATTAAGGTCTCACCCCAACCTCACATTCTGCCTACTCTCAGTTGTGTGAACTCCTCCTGCAACTGACTTCATAGATTTTGAGAGCACTTAACTATTAACTAATTCCAAACTTGTCAAATTTAACTTTCTGGGTCATTTATAAAAATATTTTAAAAGCTTGTAACTAATTTTGATTCCACAAAGAGCTCATTTATTATATTGCTCCCTCCAGAAATATCAGTTCATTCCTATACTTTATTTTCTAGTATCAAGCTGGTTTTTTAAAACCGTAATTATAAAAAATATATCCACTTAACCCCCTTTGGTTGCTCAAGTTTTAAACAGTCTTGCATAAAGTCTTTCAGAAGTTTTTTTGTTTTGTTTTGTTTTTTAGGTCAAAATAATTAATTAGTTGGTTCCAAGTTGTCTATAAATCTCGCTTCCTCAAAATCAGGTATATTTTCCACATGCTGATATCCCTTACCCTTCTTCCCACCCTCCCCCCCACCCCCACAAAGATTATTGATCATATTCTTTAAAAAGAGTTAAACTGAGCCAAGAATAAAAAGAATAAAAACTCCACATAACACCTCTTGTGATTCAAATGATAATGAGGTGAGTTAGGTCAAAAAAAGGAAAAAAAAGAAAAACAGAAGTAGATGGAATCAAGAGGCCACCCGTTAAATTTTATGAGTCCACAGAGAAGGCAAAATGCAATCATCTGTTTTGTACAGATTGATATCAAGTCCAGTAACTGGTTCTAAAAGTTCCTGGCATTGCCAAGTTGTCTGGCAAAAAGGCAACCAGAGACATCTAACTAGTATAAAAATATTCCACCAAAACACTGCCTACAAATATGCAAAACTCTAGGGTATGATCGCAATTTTGTCAGAAAATTATGTGGAAGACTCAATAATAACAGCTAATACTTACTACTAATAGTACATGCCTGGTATTATTCTAGGCATTACAAAACATCAACTCATTTTATTTCCCAGAGTTGTGAGTATTAAGTAAAATATTGTTTATCCTCATTTTGCAGATTAGGAAACTAAGACAAGATTATATAGCATAGCAAGTGGCAGAGGAGTAAATCAAATGCAATGCAAAATATTAACTATGATGGCTTCTCAATGGTGGGGTTGCAGGTGAAACCCATGCCTTCATTGTGGAGAAGTGTATATTTACTATGCTCAAAATTTGAGATTTGATTTTTTCAATAGGAAAAATTATATTTATAATTACATTTCATCTTAGAACGTTCCTTTAAAGTCATAGGAAAAGAAGATACATGATATGTCTTTTCCTGGAATGAAGAACTGAACCATATATCTTTCCTCCTCCATATACAAAGAATCAACAAAAGATAATACAGTACATAAAAGTCTGATCTAAGACTTGGCATGAGGTTTCTATAAACTCATTATTCCATCATGCAACCAGGACACCTAATTCACAGTACATTTGCAACACACGCAGTACACTTGGACTCTGAACTCTGCAGCAGCTGATTAAACGAGAAGCTTACTCCCCAGCTGTGCTGGCATAGCTTCATTAAGTTTAGCAAGCAGCTAGGTCCCAGGATGCCATAAATAACTTTCCCCTATGAGCTGCAGTAACAGTGCTAAAATTTCCGCAGGTGTAAGGATGTCCTACTACCTAAAAATCTGTTCTGCAAAATGACTTCTGGGCTACCATTGTTACTATTATGAATGTAATGTTAAGGTGAGAATGCAAGCTTTTTAACTCTCACAGTACACTGTGGATAAACCTGAGTGAATCAATTTAGCTTCAGAGTAAAACTTTACCCCTACTGTGGTGCTATTTTCTGTAAAATTAATTTGACAACCATTTTATCTTTAAATCTGCAAAGCAGAGAAAAACAGAGCCAAACTAAACTCTAATTTTCCCATGACTATTTATAGAAAATCCATGTTTGAACTATAGTTAAATATTGTTTAACTGATTAGGTATCTTATTTAAGATGGTACATTAATACACTAGAATGTCAGAGAACAATGCTAGTATTTAAAAACGAAAAAAGCTTGATACCATGACGTTAGATCAGTAAATTCAATGTGAGAATTAGATCCTGACAATTTAACATAGTATCTCTCAGTCGGCCTCATCCAGACATTTCATTTTCAAATTTCACTTCTAACAATTAGTTCTTGAAGCAACTATAAATCATTTGGCAACATGTTCTAATTCTGGGCCCATTAACCCATGTATGTTTTCAGATCTCAGATTTCTGGAAGAGATTTACTAGTCCCTTCATAGCCATTTCTTCTTCTTTCAAATTAATTTTTTGTACACATGAATCAATTATAAGAGGTATACCAGTATTAATCCCAACAGTTCATTTTACCAGAATCCCACATCTTTTATAACAGTTTTCCAAAGTCAAGATTCAAATAAAATCATTTTACCATATGTAGGAAAAGGTCACTCAAATTGTTAGGAAAAAAGCTTTTCTCATTCCTCCCTCATTAACCAGAGGATCAAATTGAAGTTCTGCAATGTACATTGCCCTCCCTTCAAATAAATACTCAAAATACCAGATAAATATAGAAAATGCCCCCAAACAACTTGATCCAATAGCCTACAGAGTTAGCTATATAGACATGAAAAGAGGGAGCACCTCTGGGTGGAACTGTCATGATGGTTCTTGAAGAACATGAGAAGTTCAAACACTAAATGTCAAGATAGGTTACTCACCTACCGTTCAGTGACCCTCTCCTTACCTCATACCTGGTTCAAGAATAATTAAATAGTTAATAATGTATTTGCTTAAACATCTGTATTCCCTACAACTCTTGGGAAGAAGTATGCCGACTTTTTCTTCTCCATATCTCCAGACCCTTGCTGAGTACTTGACAAATTAACAGTTGGCATTACATTCACTGAACTGCACTGAAGCACTTGCTTCCAACAATAACTGTAGTCTTGCAATGACTGGGTAAAGTGTTAGAACAAAATGGCAGAATTACTGGAGCGTTGGCTACAGCTGCCAGAAATGGATATAACCAGCCCTAAAAGAGTGCCTCCAATGCTACCACGGTAGCAGGATAATAGGGACAGGTTTTCAAAAGATGCCTCCTCCTTGCTTCCTCTTTAGTAAACTTCTCAATTTCCTAACCACCCAGCTAGGTGTGGTCATAAATCTAAACTCTTGCCAATGAGATGTCAATGGAAGTCTTATGTAGGACTTTCAAAAAGGTTACTTTAAGGAAGCTGAATCAGCTGGAAATAACCCCCCCCCCCCG
Source organism: Monodon monoceros (assembly GCF_005190385.1). NCBI lineage: Eukaryota > Metazoa > Chordata > Mammalia > Artiodactyla > Monodontidae > Monodon > Monodon monoceros. The sequence continues at coordinate 97,944,410 of NW_021703767.1, read as the reverse complement.
CTCCACTTTTTACCCCTTCTAGACAACAACTTAAGACAAAATAGCAGCGGCCATCTTACATACTGAAGTGACCTTGATAATGGAAGGCAAGCACTAGGATGATGAAACAGAAGATAGGAACCTGAGTTTCTGATGATACTGACTGATAATACTACTACTCCTGGACCACTTACCTCCAGAATTTTTTATGTAGAGAAATAAACTTTAAAGCAAAATAATTTCACATATCAGGTATCAGGATATCAGTTCACCATTAAAAGGAGGGGAGTAATTATCTCTAAAGAACTTCCAGTTCTAAAATTCTCTACATACCTTAGCATATAAACTTAAAAGAAAAACCTAAAATGTATTGGTATTATTAAGTCCTGGAAAATTCCTAAAATAAAAAAGCAACTATATATTCTCTAGATACGAAGAATGGTATCTTCCATTTATCAGTAAAATTATGTTTGTTGCTACTGACTATAACTCATTAGGATATTTTTGTGCCTGCTCTTCTGGCTGCCTAAAATGTGCTAATCCCCAACTCTTCAACACTCTAACCCTTATTTATCTCTTTCAGATGTTAGCATATATGTCTCTTTTACCAGTGAGGCCTGTCCTGGCCCCTAAAGTAGGTCCTACCTGCTATTTTATTTAACACACTTTAAAAAAAAAAAAAACTTCCTAGCACTTACCACAATTTTTCATTTATATAATTACTTGTATTCTTTTGTTCAATGTCTCTCTCTCTCCCACTATAGTGAAACCTCCAGAGGAGGTATAAAAAGTCAGGGTTTTTCCCTCGATGTTTTATGTCCATGCCTGGCACAATGCCTAACACACAGATGGAGTCCATTTATGTAAGTACTTATTATATGAAGGAACAAACGAATGAATAAATGAAGCAAGCATTAAGGAACTGCAGAGATCATATGAAGCAATGTTTACTCACTTACCTCATTAAACACAGGATACATGACTGCATAGAGGGGCATAGAAACCATGGAAGTGGTCTCAGCTTCATTCTTCATCTCTTCCATTGTCATCCTCATTCAAAAGCCAACTACAGTAGAAAAAGCAGTGCTAAAATGCAGAGGAATCTTCATTCACTGCAGCCTTTCTTCTCTTTTTTGTGATAAAAGAACAGGGCACAAAACATATGCTGACCTGGTTAAAGGGGACGAAAGAACAGAGATTTACTACGCTAGAATTAATAATAAAAAATTAAGGTGTTTAACATTTTCATTAAAATTCTTTTGCTAATTGTTCATTGATTTTTGTCACCTAAAAAATAACCAAAACATAGCAAGCATCAAAGATTTAAGGCAAAATTTTAAATTCTACAAAATGTGATCTATTTGGGAAAAAAATTGACCTAATTTATTAATTAAATAATTCACTTAATATTATTTAATTTTGCCAGTGGCATTTTTTGAATCTTTGTCCAAATCTGACACAGAGACTAAGAAGAAAAACCCAGACACTGGTAGTTTGGAAATAAAATATCGAGAATTCAACAATATAAGAGAAATTTTGCTTTGAGGAGTTGAAGAAATGTGTTGCTTTTTAAGAGAAAGCAACTGTATTTAATTCCTTTGCTAGGCTGAAATATGAGCCTAATTATAAAGTGAAAGAGTAACAGTAGTAACATACCTGTATATTAAATGATATACATGTTAAACAAAAAGCCATTAATTTTGAATAATTTCTACCATTTATAAAACATTTTCAGATTATAAAACATATTTCACATGCATTTAGTCCTAATAACTTACCTTAGAGTAACTGTCATTCTAATTTTACAGATGAAAATGTAGACTCTGAGATGATAAGTAACTTGCCAAAGATCACACATGCAGAGGCCTGTGACTTGATCCCTGTGCTCTGAATCCAGATCTGACACTCCCAAATCAGAAAATAAAGTATGAAGTAAAAACCCAGAACCTCATCTACCCAGGAAAATGCCCAGAAGTTATTCATTCACTGAATAGCACTTACTACATGCAAGATACAATGGGGGATGAAAAAGGTGTGGTCTTAATCATTAAAACATTATCTGAGCCAGACTGTGGAAGACCTAAGCAGTTTGAAAGCTACAAAGGCCAGTACTCATGGCTTTAAAACCTTCCAATAACCTGTCCCGTTTGAGAACTGCTTACTATTCTTCCATATATCCCTAACAGTGAAGGGGAACTCAACACTTAAAAAAACATTTTAGCCTTATTTCTGGTAGTTCTAAACATGGAAAGTCTTTCCTGTTTCTGAGCTTAAATCTGCTCCCTGACTTCACAGAACCAAATAAATAATAAATAAAAGGAAGAAAAGGCCAATTCCTAAATTTTATTCTATAGGACAAGAGAAAATCATTACCTAATGAGACAACTGGTACTTAAGTAGACTGCTTTGGTCATAGCATTAAGGAAAGAATGGAGGAACAGAAGTTGAAGGCAAGGAAAACTTAAGAAATCTAGTGCATCTAGATCAACAGGACCTGAATAATAAGCAAGAGCAAGCAGATAAGCATCAATTCTGGCCCTGCTGTTCCTATTTGATTACTTAATAAGTCATTTGGTAATCTGCTTTTCCACTTAAAAATTAACTGTGAATACCTTTTCATACTAATTGGAATAAAGAAGAGGGGCTGAAGTGCTGTCAAAATGAAAATGATGGATACTGGATGTACAGTATAAGTAATAAATAAAAAGCATCAGTATCTATGAAAAAAGAAAGTGAAAAACAGCAGTACAGGGCCAACAACAGAACTTGAAGAGCTATTTCATTTTTTTTTTTTTACCACATCAGTACAATACCACAGTATTGTACCACATCAGAAAATTTTCACTTAAAATATTTATGATTTAAGTCAACTGTCTCTCCCTCTGTATATATACATTTATTTTTATACATATAAAAATATATATATTTATTTCTTGCTTCTTAAACTAACTTTACAGGACTATCAGCTACTATTTATCATCAAAAAGATAATATTATAGCAATATTATGGGCTACATAGGTGGCTGGCCCACTCCACACTTAACCACCTTTTTAAATATTGTTCCTATGGGAAAATGTTCCAAAGAACCAATATACATCTGGCCTTTTCAGAACACACGTTCGCAAGCTGGGGCCAAACACAGTTTCATTGGTGTTTACATGAGATTAAAAATCAACAATTCCAATAAGGCTTTTTAAATATTAAATTGCTCTGCCAATTTTAATTCAACTTCAAGTTAAAATATGCTGTCATTCCTTCTACATGCTTCTTCATTTGAAATGGTTTAATGGACAACCTACCAATTACTCCAAGCCACTCCAATGCCAAACTCAGTCTTAGGAGTTTCTGCCCTGCACTACCCAACCAACCCACAGGAGTCTGTTCATTTAAAGAACTATACTTGGGTGTATCTTAAGGCTCAGAATCAGCATTTCCTGAAACAGCCTCACTTTACTCCATCTGGGCACAAAAGAGCCAAAGCTATTTACTCACACATAAAATGAGTGAACAAAGGGAAGTTCTTGGTATTGATGTATGCAGTTCTTGGGGAGAAACAGAAGCTTCCTAAGTAAAGTAAATTCTACACTTAAAAAATATTTGTAGGCAGGTCTATTTGTCTTGTTTTTCTCTATAGTGAAATCTAGTACTTAGCCCCCTTACATGGTCCTATATTCTTATAATCCCTTTAATTTCCCTCCCTAAAGAGGGGAAGTTTTATTTTTGTTGGCTCTCCAAACTGTCCATAATATTTAGCTAAAAGAAGTTTGTTTATTCTAGCAGTAAACAGAACCCATGAGTTCATGTTACAGTTTACAAGTGTAGTTCTTTTTTCCAATAGCCATTACAGTCAGCATAGCAGGTACATAGTAGACACTTTATAAACGTTTGTTGAACGAATAAATCAGTGAGTTAAGAGATGGGCAATTTATAAGTTGAATCAGTCTTGCTAATACTTTTCAAATATCAAGGCTAGCAAAACAAAAACAGACCCAGAAATCTAAATAATTTTATTAACAAAGTCTGGACCCAGTTACATTTACCAGTTTTTACTTCTTTTGGCTATCACAAGCTCTTCCTACTATAGTAAGCTAAGAGAATATAAGCATCAGATAACTGCAAATAAAACCAGAATTCCAACAGAAATTTACATGAAAACCAAATAAAACCAAAGAAAATAAAATAGAGATTATAAATTCTAATGTCTCAATTTTATTAAGGCTACCAGGATGTGATCCTAGGGACATAACTGGTGTATAATTTAATAGTTCACAAAATTCTCAAAGTGCAAGCATCTCCAATATTGGTTAACCTTGCTTTACACATAAGAAATATCCTAAAAATCACCCAACTTTTAGCAGAAAGCAAAACTTTTCCTATGAGAAAAAGTGAAAGAGTGGTGCAGTTTCCAAATGTTGGATGACCTAGGGCGTCACAATCACTTCAGGGCCTATTAAAAACACAAATCCCCAAGACTACTCAATCAGAATCTCCAAGAAAGGGTCAAGGAAGCTGTATTTTAACAGCCCGCCTAGATGATTCTTGTGAACAGAACCGGCTGGAAATCACTGGTATGGAAAGAACGGTGGCTAGAGTCAGAAAAAAGAGTTGCTAAGGCCAGTCTTGAGACATAGGTAAAATTAAGTTTGACTCAGTACCTGAGACAGGGTTTTTTGGTCCTGACTTTGTAGAAGTTTCACTTAATCACTGACATTGTTTCCTCATCAGAAACAGAAAGGGGTAAAAATTATATCATCTTAAAGGCCATGGTACTCTAAAATTCAGTGATAATAAAATTTTATTACTGGTATCTCCTAAAGGTTCCAAAGTAATCTCGTGGGAAATTTTTAAAAAAGAAAAAGATCTCATCAGATCTTAAAAAAATTCACGAATTCCAATAAGGAGATCCTCTTCAATAGTTGGTTGATTCAGGGTTTCAAATAACTGACAACCCCTTGCTTTCTCTTAAGCATCTGGCATCACGAATCACACCCAGAAACTGAATTTATTCCAAAGTGGGTATAGATCAGTCTGGCCAATTCACATAGCTGGAAAGGTGGGCATCTGACATCACAACCTACCTTTTAGGGCCTTCTTATGCCAAAATATTGTAGTCACTTCCAAACAAGAGACAAAAGGTTTAGAGGAGGAAGCTAGGAAAAAGGCAGGCAGAGGAACAGGGTAAGTAAGAGATCCTACTTAGACCAAAATGAGCTTGAACCTTCAGGATACACCTACATCTCTCTCCTTCCTCTGCAAATTATATTTTCTATAATTCAAGGTCCTCCATTCTAACAGTTTTCTTCTTGAATAAGGTAACGTGGAACTCAACCTCCCTGAACATGCACTGCTGTCAGCTTAGTATTGATAGAATTTTGCATTTAGGGACCTCTAGGAACAATCTCTTCTTAATGGTAGGTGTAATATATTACATTTTGCCACTCTATCTGTTTACATGTATCAATTTTTTCTAGGCTTCTCCAAAATAATAAATGCACAATTTGTGCAGAGATATGTGAAAGGAGTGTAAGAACGACCTGAAAACATGGGCTCAAATCCTGTCATTATAAACCATCTTGTCTCTGAGCAAGTCACTTGACCTATCTATGCTTTAGTTTTTTAAGATGGACCAAAACTGAGCTGTATACTTGAAAGTGATATAATTAGACTGAAAGATGAAGTAATTTCTAAATCAAACCATAAAGCCTCTATATTAAATCACTTTAATTTACTAAGTTACTAAGCACTGTATTTTTGCACTTTTAAGTAACTATTTAAAGAAAGTATACATTCTGCAAAGAATTATCACTTCACTGGAAGATCTGATCTCAGTCAGATTTGTAAAGGCACCTCCTCTGTTATACCACAATTTCCAGGAATCGGATACCACCAACTGTTTGTTTTTTAAAAAAAAAAAAAAAGATAAAAAAGATATAATCTCTAATACCTCTGTACACATGACTGACCAAACAAGCATTTACTGAGTTATTAAGAAATAATAGAGGTTCTAACTAAAACAACATCTGAAAATTAAGATGTTTTTGAAAATAGGTAACACTGGCAAATTAGCACACAATGACCCACGAAGGAAAAATGCCTAAATGTAAAATTTAGCAATTTAACTCCGTTTACTTTATCATTCTTTGTTAAACTCCATATAGCTTTCACAGACAAGTGTTCCTTAACTATTAAGCAGATCTGGTTCTAAACATATACTTATAAATCAGTCATTTAAAACTTACTGTTTATTTTTCTATAGAGGGTTAAGTGAGGGTTAAGGTTCTAAGAAAGACTTCAAAGTTCACAATGTTACCTAAAGGAAAACAGTAATAGGGCTGTTTGAATTATACAGTGCCCACCCCCACCAATCCAGTTTCACTTACTTGAGGTCAACTGCGGTCCAAAAATATTAAATGGAAATTTCCAGAAATAAACAATTCATAAGTTTTAAATTGCTCGCCATTCTGAGCAGCATGACATAATCTCACACCCTCCAGCCTGAGACCCCCAGCCACAGATATCGTCTGCTCCCAACATGCAACCATTGACATCATCATGCTTGATGATCCTCCTTCTGACGTATCATCAGAAGGTCAATAGTAGCCTAACACTACATCACAATGCCTACATCATTCACTTTGCTTCATCTTATCACTCAGGCATTTTATCACCTTGCATCATCACAAGGGTAGTACAGTACGATAAGATATTTTGAGAGAGACCATATTCACATAACTTTATTACAGTGCGTTGTTATAATTGCTCTATTTTATTACTAGTTATTGTTAATCTCTTGCTGGGACTTCCCTGGTGGCCCAGTGGTTAAGACTTCACCTTCCAATGCAGGGGGTGCCGGTTCGATCCCTGGTCGAGGAGTTAAGATCCCACATGCCTCATAGCCAAAAAACCAAAAACATAAAATAGAAGCAATATTGTAACAAATTCAATAAAGACTTTAAAAATGGTCCACATGAAAAAAAATCTTAAAAAAAATCTCTTGCTAATTTATAAATTACACTTTACCACACATATGTATGTATAGGAAAAAACAGTATATAGAGGGGATGGTACTATCTGAGGTTTCTGGCATCCACTAGGGGTCTTGGAACCTATAGCCAGAAAAAGGGAGGGCCTACTGTACTTAGTCAACATTAACAGCACTGTCATTAGTGAGGTAAGTGACAAGCATAGTGATTGTAGAACCAGACTCGACTGGAATCAATCCTGGATCTACTACTTACTAGTTCTGTGACCTGGGGCAAGTTATCTAACTTCTCTGTGCTACAGTTTTCTCATCTATGAAATGAGAGTAACAATAGTATCTGTCTCTTAAGGTTGTAAAGCTTAAACAAGTTATTACAAATAAAGTGTTTAGAACAGTACATGGAACACAGTAATTATTTAATATTAGCTATTATGATTAAGTACACTTTAATCTAGTATGACAAGATCTCTTTCTAGAGGTCAGGTCCTCTGTACAATCAACCATCTAGCCAGGGGAGTCAAGGGCTCTTGAAAACCAGATAAATGGGGGAAGATAAGTGATTGTAAACCTTAGAACAGCAGAACTGTTTTGTTTTTCAAATAAATTCTTTTATCAAATCCTAAATGTGAGATAAAACACACTCAACTGTACATTTATTCAACACATGTATTAAGTAATAACTATGGTTTACCAGCCCTTCCTCTCACAGGAGCCCTTCAACACCTCTCTCCACAATTTTAGAATCACTGCTCTAGGGACAATCACTACACAAGCATTATGAACAAAGCATCGTAAGAACAAAGGTGAGTGGTCCGAATAGTAAGGATAAGGACTGGCAAAAGATATCCGGACCCAGATTTTTTCCATAATTCAGATAGTTCCAGATCTCAATTTCTCACCAGTAAATTTATCTGTACTGTTGTCACATGCTCATGCATTTAAGAAACCTAAACGTTAAGACCCTAAAATTGGGGCTTCCCTGGTGGCGCAGTGGTTGAGAGTCCACCTGCCGATGCAGGGGACACGGGTTCGTGCCCCGATCCGGGAAGATCCCACATGCCGCAGAGCAGCTGGGCCCGTGAGCCATGGCCGCTGGGCCTGCGCGTCCAGAGCCTGTGCTCCGCAACGGGAGAGGCCACAACAGTGAGAGGCCTGCGTACTGCAAAAAAAAAAAAAAAAAAAAAAAAAAAAACCCT
>NW_021703767.1:97901833-97936152 GCF_005190385.1 Monodon monoceros | reverse complement strand
TTCACAATTTAGAAATAAAAGTCCCCAGAAATTCACATTAAGAAACTAGTCACAGATATTTTAAACAAATATGCAATTGAGCTACTATAAGCTATTGTACAGGACATCTTAGTCTGCCAAACCGATCTACTTTTAGGCTCACCTGCCCTGCTCTTTGTGTCCTCCACTGGTCCCGCAGCTGAGAGCCAAGACCCCCAGACTCCACGCAGAGTGTTTGGAGATGGAAGCCAGTGGGAATGTGGCTCTGATTCAAGGTCGCCCTAGGGTGCTCAGCAACACAAGTTTGTGGATCTTCCATTTGCTGCTGCTGAGACCTCTGACTCACTCACTTTAAAAGTTACCTGCATCATGTCAGTGTAAGAACTTCCATATTTGGGGGAGTAGCTTCTTAATACAGAAATCATAAAATGGACAAGAAGTAATTAGGTTTTTCTACAGATGGACAGTACAGAGCAGTAGGTAAGTGCTTAGATTTGAAACAAAGGTCTAAGTTTGAATTTTGCTCAGGTGGGTGATATCATTTGTTATTTAATCTCTTTCTAAACTCAATGAGAAATTACTGGAAATAACGATTGAGGTACTCACCTCACAGGATTAAGAGTACAAAATGCATGTACTCATTACACTGTCTGACACACAAGAAACATTCAATTCATATTATTAGTTATTAATGTTTTATCCAAGATTCTATGAACCTGACATGGCATCAGGACTGGAACTAGGGTGAGGCAAACCAGATGCCTAGAGCACAAAATTAAGGTCTCACCTGCCTGACAGAGAGTGAGTGCCTTCTTAAATTTTGTACCCTAGACCCTCCCTGCCTACCCTAGTCCTGTCCCTGCATAGCACACACAAGGATAGCCTAATACTGATATAACAATGTCATAAAGGCCACTTACATAGCATTTTTTTTTTTTGCGGTACGCGGGCCTCTCACTGTTGTGGCCTCTCCCGTTGCGGAACACAGGCTCCGGACGCGTAGGCTCCGCGGCAGGTGGGATCTTCCCGGACCAGGGCACGAACCCGTGTCCCCTGCATCGGCAGGCGGACTCTCAACCACTGCACCACCAGGGAAGCCCCACATAGCATATTTTTAAAACCTTTTCTCCCCCACTTGCCCAAATGGAGGCATATATAAATTACTTGGGCCACCCAAAAAAGTTACATATATCATCTGAAGCAAATTACATAGTTTAGGAATCCTTAAAAGAATGTGATCATCAAATGCAAGCCTGTGTTAAAATTACTTTTTATTCTCTTAATGTACATAGAGCAATTTAATAAAGAAAGCCGTGGCCCAGAAGTAGGCTCAGTAGCAGAGTGAAATCAAGATGTGATCAAAGATTTTCTCAAGATAATCCATAAAGGGGGATAATCTATATGGGAAAACCAAAAGATAATAGAATCAAAAGGCTTGCTACCTCTGAATTAGCTGATGGGAAATGGGAACAACAAAAATAGCAACAACTGGCTTCTAAGATATTTCTGCACAACAGGTTCAGGGAAAAGGATACAGGTCTCTTTGGTTGTGACAATCCTCAATTTTTTTCCTATTCGAATGCCTAATTTTTGTTAAGTTCTGGTCTGAACAAAATTTAAATGAAAACATTTGTTGGAAGGCAGGAAACAAATCTGTTCCCTTGAATGTGTTCACTTATGCCCATAAAGTTCTTAATCTAGTGGTTCATGAATTAAATAATGCCTAACTGAACAGTCATTTAGCATTTAATTGAGGTACATCTTTTCATTTTCCTTTTTATTGGTATTTGTGATGTTTTAATTTCTCAAATATAATGCTAAAGCTTTCCTTTAAAACCCCTTAGAAATTCAATTAAACTCAAGCTCTCATACTGTCCCTGTGTTCTCTATGCTTGGAAGTACAATGTAAGGAGACTGTACCACATGGGTCAGGCTTACCTGCTCTGTAACACTTACAATCTTATATACCTACTATCTTACTTAATGACTCCTTACTGCTTAAGGTTCTCTACACAGCTGCTTAAGGTTCTCTACACAGTATGCAATGTATATTTTCTTTACCTTACCTTATCAAATTTCTTTGCACCACAACACTGCCACAAAGCACTTAAACGTTGATAAAATTATTAGCCTCAGATGATAAGTGGACTCTGACTCATTTGTTTAACAGCAGATGCTAATAAGGACAAGATTCTATCATGATGATGAACTTTAACCTCACCTTTAGCTCCCAACTGATCTCAAATAAAAATTCTATTAGTCACAAGAAGAAATAAGGGAGATAGAATGGTATCTGCTTAAACCATACGTACAATTCCACCTAACCTTCACTTGCAAAACTGTAATTCATTTTTCAAGGAAGCACACCAAAATTAAGGTAGGACCTCAGAAATCTCTCAAGTTTTGAAAATACTGCCAAAATGCCAATTTGATTACCGACGAAGGCATCCACAAGTATCTACTTCTGAATAAAAGACCATATTCAAAATGCTTTGTAATTCAATTAGAAAGCCTTGCAACAACGTGAACTGGTATAGGGAGCAGTTGAAGTCCGGAGGCCATGTCTGATTCATTTACCATTCCCAAATGCCTTTGGTTGCAGCAACCTAATGAAGTCTAAGAAGGCAGCAGACGTGTAACATCTTAGGATTTTGTCCTTCCTGAACTCCAAACTCCACTGGAGTTCCAGTTTATCCTGAAGACAGGATGGTTGAATAAAGCAGGAAGGCATGTTTCAGTGCCAGGGACCAGAAGGTAACTTAGAGAAACTATCATTTTCCCCTCTCCTATCAGCTCTGACCCAAAATTATCAAATGAATTGATGCATGTTCAAGTACTTAATATATCAGAATGGCTAAATGTCTATATGACGGTCTTTCCATCCCCTATTATCCACCAAATTATAAACACTGTAGAGAAGTTTTATTCCATTCTCTATTTTCTAGTACCTAGCTCAGTACTCTATGTAGTCAGTCTACATCAGCAGCAGTGTTAGAGATGTGATGATGAAAAGCCAGATATAGTCCATGCCCTCGAGGGTGTGCAGTCTTGCAGGGAAGAGAGACAATAAAGAAATACATGTTAAGCTGCCACTTCACGTAACTCCAGGGAGCATACCTGTGTCATACTATATATACACTTTTCTATGCAAATTCAATGAACATGCTGAACAATTTTTTTTGAAGAAAACAACAAAAAAGAGAACTATTGAAATAGGTAGGTGATCATAACTCCATTCCACACATATAAGCCCCAGAATGAAAGAGATAAAGACATGGATCTGCTGCCCCCCGCCCCCGCCAATCAGACTGAGAGCCATAGTTGTCCCTCACAATGAGCAGCTCACCACACTGTGATTCCACATAATCACACTGTGATTATGTATTATAATGTACATATTTCTTTTCCAACATGATCTCTGAATAACAAGTTAAATACCTGATCCAGCACTCAAAGGAAAAGTAATTCTATTGCAATGCTAGAGGAAAAATGTGTTGACGCTCTGTTAGTTTCCAATGTGGTAACTTCCTAAGTGTTTTTTTTAGAGTAAGCTTGAAGATAAGTAATTTTTGCCTGCCACACTGACCTTAGCATCTAAGATACAACTTTTCTGTAACTGCAACTCTAACTGCCCTCCAATGGCGCTCAATCACTAACATCATTTTACTGCCATGATTAAAAATATGGTGTCTTAACTTGGCCAGCATGGATTCAAATCCTAATTCCAAGCAATAAGTGGTTGTGTGACCTCAGGGAAGTTACTTAGCCTCCCTGTACTTTAGTTTTCTCGTTTACCTTGGGGTAATAGTGCCTCTACATCATAGGGTTGGTACAAAGAAGATTTAAGGCAATTTTATACATAATATATATTCAATAAATATTTGATAAATGCATGAACCAAAGTATCATTATTATGCAATCTAACTTAACTTCTGGTAAACTTATTTCCAAAGGACTGGCCTAAGTAAACAGTAGTGACTACCACTTAATAAGCTCTACTGCTATTACCCAATAATTCATAAGCTTGCTGATAAAAAATCCTCTTTTCTTTCTTTCTTTTTTTTTTAATAGCAACACCTGATTCTAGGCAACTGCATAGTGAGACTGAATATTTATTTCACTTTTTGAGTGGTTAAAAAAAAAAAGATTATACATACCAAAAATGTAAGGGTGATCTTGAAAAATAAAACTGTAATATTATATTACATCCAAGATGCAATTAATTGTATAGCTAAAATGAGAAAACTGAATTCTTCATCTTCACACAGATGAAAATGGACCACCAAACTACACTGTTTACCTTTCTGCCAATAAATTATTTCTAACTGCTACAATAAAGATGCTTTCACTTTTTACATTGTGTGTGTGTGTGTGCACGTGCAGATTGCTAAAACATAAATCTCTAAGACTGCAACTTTCTATAACATTTCAAATGCAATAATACACACCATCGATGACGCTATTTAACATCTAAATCACTTCTGCAGTTTATATTATGGAAAAAAATTGTTTATCATGGAATTAGCTTAAAATTCTTGGCATACATTACCAATCGTATAAACCTTAATAACCCAACAAGATATAAGAAGCAGTACTTCAGTTTTATCTTTCACATATTAGTATGCTAGGTCAATATGAATTTTTTATCCAAGATTCAAACAACACAGCGACTTACTTTTTAAAAATTAAATTTAGGACTTATCAAAGACTTACATTTAAAAATAAAAACTGGGAGCATTACCAAGTTTTAAAGCCAAATATCAGCAATCACTTTTCAACAATATCTTGTGGAAGAGTAAATTGGTAAATTCACGAAGGCAGGCAAAGCTACAGCAACACAGAGCTGTTGAATTTATTCTATGCCATTATTACAGTACTGTGAAAGATCAGAGAATTTGTTTTCAGAACCAAAACCTGACACAATTTTTTCCTGAATTTAGTCTGTATGTTTTGAAAATAATATTTTTACTCTCATAAGTATCTAGGTTAAAGCAAATAAGATATTACCATAAGACTCACTGAAATATGAAAACTTTCAAGAAGCACAAACTATAAGCTCCTTTGAAATAAGTACTACTCAATTTTACAGTCACCTTGCCTAAGGCAGGTGATACTAAAGGTAAAAACTCAAAGGAAGATACTGTGGTTAAAAAATGAAACAAAACAACAAAGAATAAAGGAAAATGCATGAATTTTGTTGAGGAAAGAATGAGATATCATTAGGGAAGAACAGAATCCATTGAAAGTTAGTTTCTTCCACATCTGTATTCTGTTATAATGAATGTTGCTTGCAAAAGCAGGATGGTGACAAGGTGTCCAAAATGCTGTTATACAGAAATTTTGCTGTAATAGAAAATGATTCCTTTGCCATGTCCACATAGAAAACTACCCTGATTTTACAGACCTCTAAGGAAGAACAAACATCTTTCTACAATTTATATTAAACTTCTGAAAATAACTCCTTTTTATTCAAAGGTAGGGAACATGTCTCCTTTATTAATTTCTGTATTTCTGCCCCTAGTAGAGTGCTGGAGGCACTGTGCATGAATGCACTTACATTTGTTCATAAATTCAGCAAATAATTACTGAGTAGTTAACTTTGTGTCAGACACTACTGTATAAGTAGTGAGGTAAGGCACATGACAAATGAGGGCCCTGCTCAGGTAGCTTACAATCTAGTGAGCGAGACAGACATTTACCAAATAAACACAGAAATAATTAAGTTCCTCTTGTGATGATGCTACAAAGAATTACAGAGTATGGTGAAGATATAGTGGGAACTTACTCTAGTTTGGGGAAGGAGGGGTCAATGGTCAGAGAAGGTTCCCCTGAGAAATAACATTTAAACTGAGACTTGAAAATTAACTAGGAGTGGGCCAGACTTGGGAAGGGGAGGGGAAGCAGCCCAGGCAGGAGGATGTAACACGTACAAAGGTCAGGAAAGAGCTTTTGTAGGTAGTAATTGAAAAGCACGGTAAATGAGAAAGGCTGGGGTTAAGGATGGAGAGCTAGATAGGAGACAAGAGAAACTGTGAGCATTAAACAGAGTAAAAGGGTAACAGTATTTGAATATTTAAATCATTTTAAGTCTTTTTCTCATGTAAAATAAATAATCTAAGGGAACTGAGTCTTTATTCCACAATATTAAATATCTATAGTCAGAAGACCTGGATTATGCCTCGGTCCCACCCGTTACTAGTTCCGTGGTCTTGCACTTAACCAATCTGAACTTCTTTATTCTCTTTGTAAACAGGTACTCAATTATTTTACCTACTGGGAAACACAATGATAACACAACAGTCCTGTTCTTACAGATCTTACATCCTTAAAGAAAAAAAGATCATGTATATGGGACACAACCTAAGCCCTATAAGAGATGAGGTCCAAAAGTTCACACAAGGCTCCTGCAAAACCCAAAATGACAATAAATACGGACACTGGTGAACTGCAAACTACTATAAAAATACAAGCGTACACATCATTCTGTGAGCCCTAAGTTATTCAGTGTGCAGAGCTCCAAAATGACCACAGTACTCCAGCATGTGACTGAAAGATGATAAATACAATAGAAACATTATCCCGCCATTCCGTTACTCACCATTCGCCATTGGTGAAATATCAATACTATAATGAAGCTCAGAGATGAAGAGCAGTTGGTGTAGAATCGAACCAAGGACAAAAACTAACACTCACTAGACAAATGCATTATATTAATTTTACTAATTTCCAAATTTTCCTGACTTTTGGTTCAAAAGTCATTCCACAACCTCCTAACTGCATGTCAAAAATAAGAACTCATTTCTCACTTCCTCCAACAAAAAGCAAATGCCTACATGGCCGTATAGAAAATACTTTCACATTCTTGCTTTACCATAACTGACTCATATTCAGTTTATGGTCTATTTAAACTACCGCACCCTTCTAACACAGCACTGAGCCAGTCACCTCCACATAATTTTCCATTTGTTCAGTCAGTCTTCCTTCCTTGTCTACTGCATTACTTACTTATGGTACTAATTATTTTTTATTTTACTTCATTCTATAGTACCATACCTCTCTTTCATTTTAAAAGTCATATTAATTTCCAGACCATCTGAGTTTCAATCAAAGACGAATGTAAGAGTATTTCTGATCCTATAAAGTGTTTTTGCATTCAAAAGTTAAACACATTGTGGATAATTTTAATAATTTCAGAGTACATTCAAAATACTGCATATTTAAATGGTCAACTTATACAACAGTAAACCATGACTGATTACCTACTATCAGTAGATACCCGATTTTTAGCTATAAACTTACCAGGAAGAGATCTTAATGTCAATGAACATACTCCTAAAATTCTATTAAAGAACTATCTAATAATAATATATGTGAACTGTAATTATAATTGGTCACAACAATGGGTAAGACTGGAACAAGCACACTGCTTTCTGCTCAATATAAAACACAAATGTCCATTTTTCCATTCTTTAATATAAAATAAGGATGAGTTAAAACTCATAGATGATGCTAAGAAAAATAAAATATACAAGAGCCTGATGTTATTAATTACACACACACACACACAACACACACACGAGCCAAGAAAATGAGGGGAAGTAAATAAAAATCAACAAAAATGTGATGCTACCTCCAAGAAATGCAACGTATCTTCTTTTCTAGTAATGAGCACAACTAGAAATAAACTCTTTCTTGCTGCTGCATTATTTGAAAAAGTGTAAAATAAGTTTCGTGAAAGAATCCTAATCCCATTGTTCTCAGCTGAGGGTAAAAAAACAGAGTAAAGACTAAGGTAGGAAGGGAAAGGAATATCTTTCACCAGTAAGGATGAGCTGTATTGTTACCTGACTTTCTCCTGTCCCATCAACTACCCTTTAAAATGGTAGCACAGTCCATCATTTAATATACCTCTAATAAAAGGAAAAAATAGGTAAGTTAAAACTGATTCTTCTTATTTTTCCAACAGGTTAGATTGCGTGCTTTTCTTTTGCTGAGGAATTTCTCTCCAGCTCAAAAAAACTCTTCACCTCACAGATGGCTTCTTAGAAATAGCTAAAATTCATTACTTTGCAACTTCCTCCACCCTCTTCAAAAAATAAACAAACTCCCTACTCCTTTCTGGTGCGGCAGCTCCGATGCAGAAGCTGGATTACAACTAGATCAGATTCAGACGATCTGTCCCTACGTTGTGTGACCTTGGGCACGTCATTTATCCCCTCAGTTTCCTCATTAGCATCCAACTGTGAATGCTCTTTGAAAACAGTAAACAGTAAAACAGTAAATACATCTTAGGAATTACATCTTTATAGCGTTAAGCTTTTCTACTTAGGGTAAAATTACCTCCTTAGAGGGACCACGTCATGAAACTGGTACTGAATCCGTAGGTCTCTGTCAACATTTGACTCTTTCTTCTACAGTTCTCCTCTTCCCTCAGAGGGCATAACCCGAGTCACCTCAAAAGCAGACTCCAAGCGCCCCTTCCTTCCTCCACTCCTTCCCTCTCCTATTTCTAAAGCAGGGGGAAAACAGCAGCCTCATCTCCCCGCCCCAAGCCACACCTTCAAAGGACCCCACCCCAGGCACATCCGCCCTCTCCCTCCTCCGGGGGCACCAGAGGCCAACCTCGCCCTTCCCCTCCCGCCCCCACCTAGAGGAGACTTCCTGGAGGCGTTCAGGCCCGAGCAGGGCAGGCGGCATTTACAAACCCGCTTTACGCCACTCGCGTAGGGTAACCTCGCTTACGCCCATAGGGCCCCGTTCCCAGCCCCGTCCGCTCCGCCTGCCAGAACCAAGCCCGAGTGCCTCAGCCACGACCCCCGTGTGACCCCAGAGCTCTTCTGCTCCGCGCGGGACTACGGTGACTGGGACAGAACAGCCACACCTTACCGGCAACTGAGGCAGTGACTTCACTTGCCACCTTTGGAGCCCTCTTCAACTCCCAGATCAATTCACTCCGGCGACGCCGGAAGGACCCGAGAGGAACCAGGCGTTGTCCGGAATCCTGCCCTGCCGGAGTCGCGCAGGGGCCTATGGGGACTCGTAGTCCCACTCGCCGGTGTTGTCGGCAATTCCTGCACATGCAAGACTACAATTCCCGTCAAGCCATGCGGTAGAGCCTTAGGCGATGGGTGGGGACACTTTTAGCCAATAGTAGGAGAGTTCCCTGTCTGTGCGGGAGGAGGTGAGAAAAAGAGAGAGGGTGCACGGAAAGAAGAGGAAGGGAGGGGTCAGCTCTCACCTGCGCCAATCAGGATGCAGGGTCGGCCCAGCAGGCGACTCACCCATTGTGGGGGCGGGCTAGCGGAGCCGAGGAAGGAAGCGGGGCGGGGGGAGAACTCCAAGTGGGGAATGTGGGGCGGTCGAGCTGCGCGGGCGGAGAGGAAGCCGCGGGAATAATAGGCAGGGTGGAGGGAGGGCGCGGTGTGAGGATTCACCCTGGCTGGAGGAGCAGTTTCCCCGAAAGCGGCCAAGCACCAGGCACACCGAGCGGCGAGACCTGCGGCTCAGGCAGGGATAGGTTGAGCCTGGGCTCCTCGCGGAGGTGCCCGGACGGGGCGGGAGGCTGCTGTAGGTGTCAGGCCACTGAGTGAAGGGAGAGGGGTCCCCGGGGAAGGGAAGCGGCAGAGCAGCTGCAGAAGTGCGGGGAGCGCGAAGGTACCAGGGCAGCAGCTTCCCGCCGCCTTCAGCCAGGGCAACAGCCGGAACAGCAGGGGGAGGAGCAACAGCTGCCGAATTCGCCAACTAGAGGAGGGGGAGGCGGAGCTTAGGTCCCTGTAGCAGCAGAAGGCGCAGCCTGGACTGTAGTTTCCCGGGAGAGAGGAGAGCAGGAACAGGAGAGGAGCGCAGTCCTCGGAGCCTCTGCTCCAGCATCCCGCCAGGGGCTGCAGGTGTGTGGGAGGTAAGCGTGGGTGCCTCTATGGGCGTCTCCTCTGCCCGGGAGAAAGCGTCTTCCAATAGGAATTTTATCAAGGCACAGCCAAAAAGAGTCTCTGACTCGGGTTAGGGAACTGGTGCAAACCCTTTAAGGTGAAAGATGTACGTTTTTGGAGTTTGCGGGGGGATAAAAAGCAAAAGGTGGCTTGACTCAGGGTATAAAGGGCGTGGTTAGTGTTTTTGGTTTGAGTTGTACCATTAAAACTATTCTGGGAAATTTTAATATTGAGGAAACTGCTAATTGAGGACAAGGTGGATGATATTTGGATAGGTGCGTAGCTGGTAAAAAACAAAAATTTTGTCACTGATAGAGAATTACTTCAGAACTGTTTCACTAGGAAAATAACTTAGCATTCTTCTTTAATCTATCCTTCACGTTGTTTTATCAGATTGCCCTGCTACCGACCTGTTTTCCAGGGTGGTTATACTGCAGGTTCCTAGAATTGAAAGAGATGTCTATTAAAGAAGGAAATACAGTCAGGAATAATCACGATGACTGAACCTATCAGAAGTATAACTTTTGCCAGCAATAATGTAAAAATGTTTTTTAATGGAGACACTTCGCTTTCCTTCCAGTGGCTTTAAACTATCGGAACAAAGACTAGGACTCAGCCTACAGTGGGAACGTATGGTGTACTTCACAGCTGCTTCTTATTCTCTCATTTGTGTCTAGTAATATTTGTACATTTTAAAAAACAAAAGTACAAGAAAAGCTGTGCAAGGATCTTTTCTGTTTAGACAGTGTATGCTAAATGATTTCCCTTAGTATGTGTTATGATGGGCTCAGGCTTAACGCATGTAATAGTGTCATAAAATAATAGTTTATTCTTAGTATTAAACCACGTGTGATTTCTTTGAGTGTAATTAAACACCAATAGGTGAAAATATGTTTTAATACTAAGATGAAAGTCACATCTACCTTTGTGTAACTATGACAAAATTACAGCCTTTTTTTAAGAAAAAAACTGTAAAAAGCTATTTGCCTAGTTCATTTTCTTTTTCTTTTTGTCACAGAGGTTCTCCAGATTACATGGCTTTTAATCATAGTAGCATATTGCAGCACATTTTGCTCTGAAATGCTTTCCTTGTGACAGTTGTATATTTCAGAGTCTGCCTGAATACTTTAATCTGGGTTTTTTTTTTTTTTTTTTTGAACTAGGGTCAATAAAATGGAGTAATTACCTTCTATTCTTGTTTGTTTTGTTTTGTTTTCATGGTTTGCTGATTTACTCATGATTTGGGGATTTTATTTCTGTGATACAAAATTCCTTTTTGAAAAGAAATGGCTGGAAAGAATTCTCTTCATAGCTTCAAGTTCAATCCTACTGAGTGCTACTACTGATAAGCCTAAGTGACTTATCAATGTATATACTCCAACACTCCCTCCCATACTCTCACCCACTAGAGGAATATATAGGGGGACAGATCTTAGAAAAACAGCTGCTTTTCGATTGTCCTCAAGTAGATCAGGTAAGTATTAGAAACAGCAAAGAGCTTAGAAGAAAGAAAAAGCAACAGTAGCCACTAAATTTAGCAGCCATGGTAAGGATGGGATTTTATATCTTTGCTACATCACAGGAGAGTCTGTTAATCCACATAGCTGATATGACCCTGTGAAAATGATTTTAGGGGGAAAAATGGGTACTAGGGTATAGTTAGTTAGGCTTGGAAAAGATTGTGTTTGCCCTTGTTATTTCTGATTAAATAGATCATCCTGAATCAGAGTCTCAGATTCTCTCTCAGACTCTGCTACTGATTCATTCTGTGAAATTGAATACTTGCTGTCACTGGGTCGTTTCCCCCATGTAATAATTAATAATAATACTGGCAATGAAGTTCTTTCAGGGCCTTTATCAGAAGATCTTTTTGAAAGGGTTTGATTGGGAATCAGTTAATAATCAAGTAAGTGAGATAGAAAATAAATACCAAAACAGTGGAAATTCAGATGTACTTTGAATCCCAACTATTTATAGGTCTTCTGCTTTGAAGTATCAAAAAGGATAGAATCTCATTAGGAATGAATGAGTCTGTGGTATTAAAGTACTGGATTTTTCACCTGTTTCCAAGATATGGATCTTTTTTATTGTGTCAGTGAAAGAGATTGGCTTCCTATAACATTTGAGAGTAAGAAAACCATGTTTTTTTTTAAAAGGAAGAAAATCATTGGCAGTGTATGGCACTTAAGTATTTGTTACCTTGAACTCTTGACACATTTTAAATTGGTGTTCACATTAAATCGCAGATAATCTGAAGACTTCTTGTACATTACTGGTGTTGAAAATGTTCATCATATGACAGTTTACAATTTTATGTGAAGTACTACCTAGGTTAAAAGCATATTATTCTGTGCTTGATTTTTACTCTTTGCGTATGGCTATCAGAGTATGCATGTGATGAGAAAGAAGAAAACCAATGGAGTGCAGAATGTCTCTCAAGTGGAAGATGCTCATGAAATTAGTGTTCTTTAGCTGAAAGACTTGGTTAATTTCAAATTACAATATACTTTGGATTTTTTTAAAAATTTATAATTCTAACTCTAAGCCTATTGAGTAAAAATAATTGAGTGGCATGGGTTTCTCTTTCTAACAGGAGGATTCACTGATGCATGCAGTACGAAAGAGCAAGACGTAAAGGTTCAAGATCAAATGGTTTTTGGGGGGCGGCAGTGGGGGAGAGGTGGCATACAAGGGGGCATAGAAATGAAGAAACCTGTTTGAGACACATACCCTTAGCAAGAGAGAAAGAGATTTGACCTTTTTTTTTGTTGAATGCCTGTAAGTGATTTCATGACCTGTTTTCCCAGTTATTAATTTCTAGAGGCTTATATCCATAGTGGGAGACAGTACTTTCCTACATTGTCATTTTAACTGGAGTCAGACTGACATTAATTCATTAGGTTTTGAATAATTATGGGTTACTGAAGCAAAGTGAAAAGGATCCTGCATGTATACATTCACTTCTAAGTGAAACTTAATATTATTTGGATATAATATTAAAAGTAAAAACTGAGGTTTTCCCCCTTAATAGCAAAGGTACTTGAACCAGACACTAAAGATGAGCAGGACCCTCCCCTCCCAGCCCCTGCTGCCTTTTAAATTCATCTCCTAAGGTTAAACAGGCTTTGGGGAGCAAGATTGTTATACAAAGGTAAAGATTTGTTTCTGTCTTATTTTCAATCTTATGTCTAATGTTTTCAGAATTTAGTCCTTAAAGTCTGGATCAGTGTGTTTTAAGTTAACAATTATTAGTTCCTAGACACTATGCTTCTTTCCTATCTCCTATTTGTTCTCAGCACCTTATATAATGCTCAGCAGAAAGAACTTGCCCTATAACCTTACTGAATTAGAAGTGGGGACCAATACTTCTTTAATGTATGCATTGATACATCTTGCACTTTGACAAACGAGAGTCAGTTGCCCTCACAGAATAAGTATTATACATTAGGCCTTCTGAGAATGACCTTGTGCTGGTTAACCTTTGCAAAAGTGTTAACTTGAGCCCAATTTGATTCAGACTATGTGGACTGCAAAGACTTACCTACAACTTCATGTGCCAACATTTCTAAATTCTTCCAGAGATAGGCAGTTATAGGTAAGGAAAAGGGTTCTCCCACCAGTGATACTCAAGGTCTGCATTCTACAGCCAAGGAAGCCTGGGGCTCACCACTGTTTACTTCCAGTAAGATACCTTTGTAGAAGCTTATCTAGGAAAAGCATACTTTATTCTATAAAAATTGAATTCGCTCTTCCATTTTTCTAATTGTTCTTTAAAAAAAAAAAGAGCCAGACTCATTGTATTTAAGCACATGTGGAATTTGGCATTTATTCCAGAAACAAATTAATCTGATTAATGTTAGAATTAAGAATTCAAATGTGATTTTTCTTGTATTATTATTATAAGACCTGGAGAATTCTAGTTAATTGTAAATAGTTCTTTAGTAGTAAATTTAATAATAGCAGATATTTAACTGTCATTTGTTTGCTTTTTAATATGCCTTTACTAGCATGCGATAGATACACTTTGGCTTAGAACTGATGTTTGATTAATCTTCCTTCTTCGTGGTTCGTTGGCGTTACTCTAAATGCTTAGCATAGTACCTTGTATAGAGTTAGGTGAGTTCCTGTCTTCTTCACCAGATGCTTAGTATCTTCAGAATTAAGACTGAGTTTCATTTATCTTGGTATTTACTTTGAGAGCCTTACACATAATAGTTTAACAGTAACAGTTATAGTTGACAACCTGTAAAGAAGCATCATTTTACATTTTTCACAAGTACACCTAGAAAACTGAATTTTTTTAAACATGTCTTTTAGCACTAAATTCAGCCCTCTGCCCACAACAGTTGCTTATATTGAGCTAAATATAAATATCACTGTATTTTGTTGGATTTCTGAATGGAGTAAACATTGCTATTAACTACAACCTTGCATGTGTGTATACTTTAAATGTAAATTTATTAATTCAATGCCATTTGAAATTTGTGTGGTCTCTCCTTGTCTCTAGAACTTTGCTGACTTAAAGATGTACTTTTAAGTAACATTCCATACTATGTGTATATACACACACTTTATGACTTTTTTCTTGACACATAGAGACTTAGAGAAAAGTATATAAACGTAACATGAGGCTTTATCTTAACTAAAACTTAACTGCTCTTGAATGTTCTGTTTTCAGTGAAATGGTTACAATGGGAGACCTTATTCAGGCTTATTAAATCTAAATTATTCAGGTATTTGTCATCTTTGAGCCAGCATGGGGAAGAGATGAGTTCTGAGATTTGGCATTGGCAGTACTCAGTGCTGACCTTCCATACAGCATAGCTGATGAAGTGTGCATGGGACCTCCAGCTCTAGCCAGTGCTTCAAGGCCCCCTTCTGGTTCAGCCTAGGAAAGGAGCCTTCTGAGCACACAGCTCATAATTTTAGTGTGAGAAGAAAGGCAGATGGAATTTACTTTGATTTAATAACCTCATTTGCCTAAGTGTATTGTTTTTCCCAGATATACCAGAGTTCCCAGTAACAGTAACTCAAGTGTCAGAAAGTGATTTCTATTGCACAATCTAGCAATTCAGTGAGTACCTGTCAACCTGTAGTCTATTTTCCCCTTAGTGTCTTAGCTTCTTTTGAATGGACCTGAAAGAGCTCACCAAGATACTTTTGATATTTTGCCAATATTGGATTGCTTCTGCCATTTTCTTGATAACCTAAATTTTGTTCTGAGCCTAAGTTTTATTTGAGGTCTTTTAATCCTATGTAACTTGAAGAGTTAATTTTATTGTTTTTTCATCTTTTAGTAGTATGCTATAAATACTGTATTATGATGTATAATTTTTGCCACTCACTTGAATTAAATCAATTATCAGAGCATTTAATTGTTGTGTACTTGACAAAGCAGTTTAAAATCATTGAAGTAATTAATGTTTTTTAGATACATTCAGCCTTCCAGTTAAGAAACCTTCACATAGTATCCTAAATCTCTTGTTCTATGTCTAAGGCAGGTTAAATTGGATTTATACCATACGTCATTTGACGTATAATAACTGGATGAAATTTATACAATTCCAGTATTCTGATAGCTATGTAACAATGGTATAATTTTTGTCCTTGCTAAGTCGGGGAACTTTTAAAAATTATATTGTGAGGTATTGAGCACAAGGTATGTTAAGCCAGAAAAGTAACTTTTTCTGTATTTCAGAGTTTTTGATTTGTTCTTTTAAAAATAAAACGTCAATAACAAAATTATGAAGACCTAATAATAACTATTCATTTTTTAATATAACAGATTTTGTTAATAATTATTAATATGAAATTAAACATTTTGAAAGAAAGAAATCCTGTTGTCCAAGGTTATCTTCAAAGCTAATTTTTACTCACATTATGTGGCCCAAAAGTAACTGACAATTTAAAAAGTAGTTTTCAAGTATGTATCAATTAGAAATGCTTTCAGCTGCAAGTTTTATGTACAATGACATAAAATAATAGGGATTTATTTTTTCCAGGACAAGAAGTCTAGAGGAAAGCGGTTGTGTCCTTTTTGTTTAGAGGCTTAATGTTGTCAGGGTGTTGTCCTCACAACACCTTGTGCCTGATGCAAGATGGATGCTTCTGCAGATCGAGACATCATATTCTAGTTCAGGGCAGGAAGAATGAGGAAAGGCTTGTGCCTACTGAGTATTTCTCTTTTAATCAGGAAGTAAAAGCTTTCCCAGTGACCTCTAGCAAATGTCGACTGTGGACTTACTGGCTCATGGCATGTAGCTGTCCCTATTTTTAAGGGATGTTGAGATACCAGGGACTTTGGGCCTTGGTGGTGGATGAAGCAGGGGAACAGTGGTTCGAGTGTGATTTTGGGGTAACCAGTCCAGAGTTTCAGCCATAGTCTGATAATTAAAACCATGCTAACTTTAAATTGTATTCCTTCTCATTCCGACTGATGTTTGTGTTTCCTGTTTGTTCATTTGTTTGTTTGTTTTCTCTGGGTTAGAAAACTCTAACCTTCTTACACCAAGTTTTCACTTCTGTGACTACCAAATTTCAAGTCTCTGGGCAAAGGTATTTCTCAGAGACTGACGGCATCTCTAGTTAAAAGACCCTGTAGCCCATACCACATATAATACTTGTTCTGTACTTTTCATTACAGATGTATTCAGTAACACTTGAAAGGACAATTCTGTTTTAAATCTGCTTTGAGCCTCAAGGTATCAAAGTATCTTCTTATAGACTGAATTAAAAATATGGGTATAATGTAAATGAAAGAACAATTGAATATTAAAAAAATCTTAAAACAAATGCTATCTGCCCAAAAAAGCCACAAAGCCATTGTTTCATAGAAAGGAACTCATTCTAAAAAATTTTAATCCTGGAAAATGGTGTTACTACCCATTTCTAAAATGTGAAAAATATTATCAACATCTATACCTTGATTATTACCTAAATTATTACTCATTCTTAGAATAATACATCACGGACTTATAGTTTTGATAAATTAGGATTCCTTGAGATAGGAAAGTCTGAGAAGAAAATTGAAACTGAGAAAATGGAAACAAATATTTTTTCTACTTTAAAAAAACTCATAATCAAAGATGTTGACCCTAGAACCTTGGCTATACAGCAGTTGTCTGCATTTCCATATCAACATCTTTATTGTCCAGTTTTTACATTTCTATTATGTGAACTTAGATGAATGGCTTTATAGAGGCAAAACTCTCCAGATATACTCAAGTAAATTTCTAAACTACTATAATCTGTAGCATGGGGTTGGGTGTTATAGAGAGATACAACAAAATATTGCGATATGTAAAATCACTAAACTCCTTGGCATAAGCTTTTGTCAATATAGTTAACAAAAGAAGGCGTCACAAGACATATATATATATATAAACAAGGATATATGATTTAGGATGATGGTATTACAACAGTTACTATGGTAGATGTCCAGAAGCAGAAGAAGCAGAAGAAATTGATCTATGTGGTAATCAGGGAAGGCTTTGAGAAGTAGGCCAGTGTGGTGTGCTGGTAAGAGCAGGGGACCACAACCAATGGCCTATGGCACACTACCTTTTTTTGTAAATCAGATTTCTTGGAACACAGCTATGCGCATTCATTTACATATTGTTAAGACTGCTTTCTTGCTACAACAGCAGAGTTGAGTCACTGTGGCAAAGCCCATGTGGCCCACAAACTTAAAGTATTTCCTATCTGGCCCTTTAAAAAAAAAGTTTGTCAACCACTGGTTAAGAACGTGGTTTCTGTTGTCATGCAAAACTGGGTTCAAATTTGGCTTTGTAATCTGTAACTTCACTCCAGGGATGTTTATACTGATACACGGAGATTTCACATACGGTGCATTGTAATACCTGGTGTGTATTATATGCTTATTAAATGTTATTTTATTAAATGTTAGATTTTATTTTATTATGATTTATTATTTTAAGTGAACTATAACTTTTAATTCAAATGGGGATTAGAATCTCTAAATTTAAGTACTCCCTACCCCTACAATAAAAGTTCAAGAAACTGGGAAGGGTATCATCTTATTGTAAGAAATTTTCAAGAGTTGCACAAAATATTGTATAGGGACAATGATATTGATGTAAGAGCCAAACAACATAAATGTACTGAATAGTAAAGCCCAGACTTTAAAATACAATTAATAAAGACTGAATAGCATATTAAATATTGTAGGAAGCCATGATAGTCAATTAAAAGCGAAATTAAGATACTTTATTAAAACTTAGAGCAAAATGATATTTAAAAGTGAATATAATAAAGAGGAGACATCACTACTAGCCTTATAAAAATAAAAGATAGTATTAGGGAATACTATGAAAAATTATATGGCAATAAATTAGTTGACCTAGGTGAAATGGACAAATTAGTACAAAAACAAACTATCAAAACAAGAAGAAATAGAAACTCTGAATATAGACTCAAAAATCCTTATATCAAATCTGGCAACAAATAAAAATTATATACCATGATCAAGTGGGATCTATTCCAGGAATGCAAGGTTGGTTAAACATGAAAATCAGTCAGAAAATCTATTGATATACCATATCAATAGAACAAAAGACACATGATCATCTCAATAGATACAGAAAATCATTTGATAAAATCCAACAGATTTTCAGCGTGAAAACATGAAACTCAACAAACTAGGAATAGAAGGGAACCTCCTCAACTTATAAAGGACATCTGCAAAAAACCTACAGCTAACATCTTTCCTAATGGTGAAAGACTGAATATTTCTCCTTAAGATCAGGACATAAGCCTAATAGAATTGGAGAAAAATAGGTCTACGCAAGAACATGTACAAAAATGTTCATAGCAGTGTTATTCATAATAGCCCCAAAATGGAAACAGCCCAATGTCCATCAATAAATGAATGTATAAACAAAATGTTGTATAGCCATGCAATAGAATATTATTTAACCATAGAAAGGAATGAAGTACTGATAGATGCTACAACGTGGATGACTCTTGAAAATATTATGCTAAACAAGAAAGTCAGACACAACAGGCCACATTTCATTTTATATAAAATATCCAGAGTAGCCAAATCCATAAAGACAAAGAGTAGATTAGTGTTAAGGGACAGCGGGAATGGGGAGTGACTGCTAATGGTTATGGGGTTTCTTTCTGGGGTGAAATGTTCTAGAACTAGATAGCGGTGGTGAGTGCACAGCTTTCAAAAACCACTAAATCGTACACTTTAAAAGCGAACCTGTAAAAAGTGTAAGTGAATGTAATATGAAATGATTTTAAAAAACATAAAGAAGAGTTATAGAAGATTGAATTATAAGGAACCCAGATAAACCCAGAACTAGCAGATGAAAGGAAATACTCTCATTTTATATCTTTTGTCCTCAGAACACCAGGAAAAATTAATGGAGACCGCAGTCTAGCCACACTTTGGTAAAGTTGTTTTGTTTTGTTTTTTCATTTTAAAATGAAGGGGAAAAAGAACCTAAAGAACTCCAAACAGATAAAAAATAAAGGGAGTGAAAATATCAGCTTGTGATCAGACTTCTCTTCTGTGGCATTTAATGACATAAGGAATAATGGAACAATGTCTATGGAATTGCAGTGGAATAAGTTTACGATTCAAACTTGCTTTTCCAGCTGAGCTAGCATTCAATATGCATAAGAACAAAAGAATGATCTTCTCAGCCATACAAGGGCAGACATACACACACCACCACCGCTGCCAACGACAACAACAAAAAATGCATACTTTGCTGCCCAAATAATCAAAATCAAGAATTCAAGTTTGAATTCAAGGAACTATAAAATGATGAAACAAATGGCATTTAAATAAGTTGTTCCTATTTTGTTTTTAAACAATTCAGATGTTAAAAATAATTCTTATAAGGTGCCTTATGGTAGAAAAAATAATAATATTCTGGGTCCAATACCCCAGGTCACTTCAAAAACACAGAGAGAGATGTATAAGAAAGAATATCACATGCCTAATTTTACAGATTGCGGAGTCAGTAAATGTTTTATTCTTCACATTCATAGAAAAATTATATTTAAGAAAAAAGGAAAAATGCGATCAATGCAAAAAGAGAAGAATAAGAAGCATGACAAAATGCTAAACAAACGTATTGCAATTATCAGTAGTTTTAGTCTCTTATTGAAAGGTAGAATCTGCCATGCTGGGTGGGAAACAAAAACTATTAAGTGTTTTAGAGACAAAGCTAAGCAAAATAATATCAGTTAAAGTAGAAGGATGGCAGTGCAATAATAGACAAAAATAAATTTTAAAGTGTAGGTGGCATATTTGTAAGGTGACAGAATTCAAAGTAAAAAGCTTTAGTCTGGTCAAAAAGGATAATTTATATTGGTAAAGATGTAATCCACACTGAAGCTTTAATAGCCATGAATCTGTTTGTACTGGTCATATAGAATGAAAATACATAAAACAATCTGAAAAAGAAAACATGGCCTTTGGTGTCAGATTTGGATTCAAGGGAAACATGCAAATAAACATGTGATGTTAAGAATAAGGAAAGGACAAAAGTGGACTTGGGAAGAAGCAGAAGTGATGACAGTGGCCCAGGGGTGATAGCAACAATGATGTAGATTCAAGATTTGGGATACGGAATCCACAGTTCTTGTCCCTTTATTAGCTCTAGCCCAAGGATTACAAAACAAGTCAGAAGTCAGCCCACAGGTATGTGTGTGCGCGCGCATGCGCGTGTGCATGTGCGTGTGTGTGTGTTTAAATGCCAGTTCTCCACAGTCACCGCCATTCTCTATTGTCTTATATTGAGCTTGTTGGGGCCATTTGCCTTGCCCCTGCCCGCCCCCCACCCCAGCCTCTGTAGGCATTTCAGTGTGTGAACCCTGGGATGAGGTAAGGGAGATGGCTAAGGAAAAATGGCTAAGAAAGTTGTGAGTCTGAGTAATAAGAGGAGAATGAATAATTGTAGTAGTTCAAAAAGTAACAATTGGGCTTCCCTGGTGGCGCAGTGGTTGAGAGTCCGCCTGCCGATGCAGAGGACACGGGTTCGTGCCCCGGTCCGGGAAGATCCCACATGCCACGGAGCGGCTGGGCCCGTGAGCCATGGCCGCTGAGCCTGCGCTCCGCAGCCGGAGAGGCCACAACAGTGAGAGGCCCGCGTACCGCAAAAAAAAAAAAAAAAAAAAGTAACAATTGTGTACACTTAAAAATGTTAAGATGGATTTTTTTTTTACCACAATAAAAAATAAGTTTAGAAACCTAAAACATGTAGTAACAATTATAAATCAGCTGAAGCATTTAAATCTGTTTGTCTTGTGTTCACTCACCTGCATTCAGCTTGCTTCATTTTATAATAAAAAGTAATGGCTTACTGAGACATTGATACATCACTATGTAAAAATTGTCCCCTTGCTTTTAGATTAAGGAAGTCAACTTTAATTAAAATACTGTCTCATTTCCTCTTTTCAGTCTTAAAATTTTTGTAGTTGCTCTAGTTTACTTTCATATCACCTTCCTTTTTCTGTCACCCTAATTGGAAAATTTTAGTTTTGGGTTTGACACCTGCTTCTTAACTGCCACAAAACATATTAATTATGCTTGTTACTGTTATAGAAACATAATGTTCAGCTAGCTAACTAGCATGAATAATCCATCACTAAGAATCATTAACTATAGTAATTGCTGTCTTTAAACAAGTAAAGACAGTCTTCTGATTATGTGGCTGACAACTTAAAACCATAAACCCAGTTTCACCTAAAATATAATAGTGTGCCAGCTGATATTTCAAGAAATGTTTTCTTCTTTCTCCCTTTTAGAATAAGTTGTAAGTGGAAGCCTTTAACAGAAAGATCTCATTTTTCTAATGGATCCAGAATCCCAACCAAAACATACCTTAGAACCCAGCTTTCTAATCCAGCCAAATTTCTTACTATAAAACTCACTTTATGCATTCATTAGCCCCTTCAGCCCTTATTCATAGCCTGTTTACTTTTAATAAACTGTTTAATTTGTATGTTTAGCAATGGTTCAATAATATAAACTCTCTCAATATAAATGGGAGGGCGAAAAAGAACAATGGAACTAAAAAAGCTTAGTTATCTGAAAAGTACATGTCTTGAAACCTCAGTGAAGTCCTGTGACACATGAGCCCTAGGACAATGGGAGATGCTCAGTGGGTATTAGCTGGATGAGTGAAGAACAGTAAGTTCAGAGTGACAAGAGGATAAATAGTTATGTTTCCAGTTTTCTGAGAAAAAAGTAGATTACATGTTTTCTTTAAGTTTCATGAAAATGGTAATAGAAATTTTGGTGCATAAGTAGTAAATTCACATCATTGGCAAAACACCCAGCCAGGACAACTTATTTTCAGAGAAATTAAGAAAACCAAAGTTTTGCTTTTTATATGTATTGTCACATATATGTATTTATCTGAATATCTAAAATAATGGTTGTTAATGTTGTGATATTTACTTTAGACATGTGCATATGACGGCTATTTACTTTAGACATGTGCATATGACGGCTTTCTCTTTTCCTGGTTGGGTTTAGAAAGCTCTCCGAGAAGTATTATTTCATCAGCACAGTTAGGTGTGGGAAAATAAGAACAGGATGACTGCACACAGAAATTAATGAAATAGAAAAGGCCACATTGAGCAATGGGTTTGCAATCATATGTTCCTGATACTTGTTTGCATATCGTGTAGAGACTGTTATTAGTGTGTGAAGATAAGGTGAAAGCTTTGAGGAGGCGGTGGGTGTTGTGCAGAGGGAGATCCAGAGTACTTTACTGTTTTTTGAGACTAGACTTTTACCTCGACCTGTGCACTGTGCTAGTATGTTTATATACATACACTATCCCCCTTAATTTCTATAATAATCCTATGAGACAAGTACCGTTTTAGTCCCCATTTCACAGATGAGGAAAATGAGGCACAAAAAGTTGTGTAGGTTATCTCATGTATCACCACATAGGACCAAGTTTGCATTTTTTTTTAGCCTAAGCATGGCTTGTATTCATTACTGAAGTGACCAAAATCTTCTGTGTATTTCTATAGACTTCTCCATAGTTACTGCATACCGTTTGTGTCATGCACCTTGCATTCTGCAACTATAAAGTCTCCAGCATTCTTAAAAAAAAATGAGAACATTTACAATTATAGGTCTTACCATTTTAAAAATAACAAAAGCAATATTTTAAAATTCTAACTTCAGACAAAACTGGAGGATGTCCAGTGATCATACCAAAAAATCCACTGCGAGGTTACTTTAAATCAGATATCTCAAACTTCCAGCTGGACAGACTGAAATCCTCCCACCTCACCTCATCCCTACTGAGTTGTTTTTGCAGAGTTTATGTTTTAGAAAAAACTTCTATTTCTTTATTTGCCACAGATGCCACTCCTCTCTATTACACTGGCCCAATTCACATATCTGACATCTAAGTTTGTAATCCTGGCTTTAAATCATGAGTCGTTGGTAAATTGAAAATATATTGAATTATTAACATTTTTTTGGAATATGTCTGGTAAAATGAGAGAGACCTGTGATTATACAGAGTAACTCAAGCTATATGAGAATAGTTTTTCAAAGCATAGTCCCTACAAACTAAGGTTAGATTATAGAGCTGTCAACCATGTCTATTAGTCTCCTATTAATGTTTTTTTCCCTGTAGAAAGAAGCAGGAAGTCAGATTTTTCTTAAACCAGACAGAAAATTTGAGATGTGTCAAATTGCAAGTGCTTACCCTGATGGACGTGTAGATTTCCCAGGGAGTAGTAGTATTGGGGTTGTCAGTAGTCAGAATACAATGATAAATTGTCAGTGGCATTTTCAGGCTGTCAGCTTGATTGACAGGGTAAAATTATTTGGTTAAGTGCTATGCAACATTACCATGTATGATTTGTTGTAATAACTTTTATAATATCTAAGGTAATACAGAAGCTTCTAAAGTTAGCAAAAGATTACTCTTCATGTGTGAAAGGGCAACATTTTAGAACTGTATACTGTCCTGTGATACAAATGGATTTTCTTCCAAATTATGTTTGTATAAGATTGAACTTTATAAAAATGCCAAAATTTGACTCTTTTTGACCTACAAAAAAGAAAAAGACAGTTCACATGGTTTAACATAGTACATCAGCTATTCCAACCTAGATATAATTGTTTCAAACTGGGAAAGTGTTTTTCAACAGAAACTAAAAGATGGTTTTGTTTCTAGGCTAATAATAAACACTCATTTTGTCCTTGCTTCCTGCTAGGCCCTGTGCTCACATGGATGATCATTTTCTTGCTCCATCCTCCTAAGTCTTACAAATATTGGAATTTTCCAGAGCTTGGCCATAGGCAGGCTATTCACCACACTCTCCAGGAAATCTCATCCATCCTGATAGTCTTAAATGTGCTGACAACTCCCAAATGTCTCTCTATCCCAGACCTCTACTCTGAACTCTAACCTCATTCATCTAACTGTACTTCCTTGCCTCTTCAAGTGAATATCTCATAGGCATCTCAGATTTACCTATCCAAAACAAAATTTCTGATCTCCCTCTCTCACTCCTCTCTGTTCTTAGCTCAACCTCTGCATCTTGGTGAAGGGCACCTCCACCCACCTTTTTGGTCCAGGAGAAACCAAGGAGTTGTCCTTCCTTTCCATTACCTATGTCCTATTCAGTCTCTCTTATGTAAGAATAGAGACTCTGTCTACTTCTTTTCTATCTCCATTGTAGACACCTTAATCCAGCCACTAACTCCCTTCACCTAGATTGTTGCAATAACCACCCAATTTGTCCTTAGGCTTCTACTTCTGGACTCTCTTGAAATCCATTCTGTAAATATCAGCTTCTTAAATTGTTCTGCATGTAGGAGAGAATGCAACATCCTTGCTGCCTACAAGACCCTGTATGTCCTGGCCTCTACCTACGTAAGCCAGCCTCTTCTCTCCCTTTTGTTCAATGATTTCTGTCGGTTCCTCACGGTCACAAAGCTCTTTCCTGACCTCAGGGCTTTGTGCTGTTCCCTCCACCTAGAATACTGCTTTCCTCTTTAACTCTTACTGATCCTGCAATGCTCAGCTTAAATGACACTTGCTCAGAAAGGCCTTTCCCGGTCCTCTCTCTAAAGTAGGCCGCCATGATTCTATCATATAGCACATTGTAATTTTTTCTTCATTGCACTTAGCGCAGTTTGCAATTAGACATCTATATGTATGTTTATTTGGTTAATATAAACGCCATAAGGCAGGCACCTTGTGTACTATGTCCAGGGCCCAGTACATAGTAGCTGCTATCTGCTTAAAGTGAAAAACAATCTATCTTCGATGTTGGTGCTTGAAGAAAGCCAGATTGTTCAGAAGAGGAGGCAGTGATGAGGGGCCTCTGGAAGTGTGTTGTATAATATGTGAAACATGGACTGGTCTCAAATCTCATCTTCATTTGGGGTGAGTTAACTCAACTTTTCTGAGCCCCTAGATTGTAAGCTTTTGAAAACGTATACTTTGTCTATTTTGTTCACTGCTGTATCCCAACAGTGATAAGAAAAGTCCCTGGTGTATAACAGATGCTTCGTAAATATTTGTTGAGTAGATGAACTTCTGTTTCTTCTTTTGCAGAGTTCCTTTCTAGTGACACTCTGAGAGGGTTAATAAAAAAAACATAGGAAGTACCTAGTACATAGCAGGTGCTCAATAAATGCCGGAAACCCTAATGCCTTTTTCAAATAGTAATTTTGATTTTTTTTTTGCACAAGTGATTCTCAAAAGCCCTGGGCCCCCATGAATATTGAGAATGGGGAGACAGTGAGGCAGGTGCATTAGAATAATTTCTGTAGTGTTTTTCAAACTCCTTGCACTTGCACCTCACCTCCACTGCTTGCTAAAGAGTGGCTATTTTTACGTATATTATATTCCTCAGGTGTGTTGAGGCAAAGGTTGAGAAACACATGTCTAAATCTTGCCTAGAACCAATGTCACTGAAATAATAACTGATAAATGAAGCCTTCATATCAGAGGACTGTCAATTTTAGGCAAAAATATTTTTTGAAAAAGAAAAGAAACCATGCAATGATTGTTTAGTGTTGCTACAAAATGCACATTGAGCGGTAATTTTTAAATAATCAAGTTAGTGAATTACAATATCAAATGACTTCAGTGCTGGAAAGAATCTTAAAGATCAAAGACCAACTCTCCCATTTTACTGATGAAGCCCAAAGCTTTCTCTAAGACCACCTGAAACATTCCAGCTTTTTGAAAGGACCTCAGTTCCACTGAACTGCAAGGTCACTGAAGACAGTGTTTAATTGTTGCTTATATCCGTGGTGTTTGCACAGTGCTAGGAACATATTAAACATTCAGAGTATGAGTCTGTGTGATGAATTAATAAGTGATTTTATGAACAAACATGATCACCTGTCTGTTGCACAGGGATTTGTGTTACACAAATCATATTCAAGGTTGATCTTACCTGTTTTCAAAAAGTTCCCTCTCATTACAGTAGCCTAAACTGGTGGTATCTTAAAATCTCTCCCCGCACCCTGCCCTTTCGCACTTGCGCGCACACGGACACACACCCATGAGTTAAAGTTATTGAACTTGTAATTATGGCTTCTGGCTGGCCTCTGTATATCCAGATGATCCAGAGATAGAAATATTTCTTAACACCCTTCTTACCAATTGCCAGGTGGTCAAATCTCCAGCCAGAGTATAGATGTCGGGGGTATCCCGTACCCTGAGCTTCTGTATCCTTATAGGTCTTTTGTCTTTCATTCTTGGAGCTGCCAGGATCTAGATTCAGTACCCTTTGTCCTTTGTACCCCAGACATTTTTTCCTTCTCCAGCTATACATTTTAATTTTTTCTCCTATGCCACATCTCAAAAACAGGCATTTCTTGGGATGAATTCATTTTTAGCAAGGCATTGATCTATGTGAGTTGAACCATCTAAAAAGGCCATAGTAAATCTGGAACAATTTGAGAAATAAAATAAATCATGATAGCAATGGACTGTAATGCATATAAAATAAATACCCATGAGTCCATACTCATACAAATAAGTAACTTGAATACATTACTAAAAATGAGAGAAGGGATAGCTCTTCCTTACAATAGAAGTCCAATTGATGAATGTAGAAAGAATGACAGAAGTAAAAAAATCACCATTTGGCAAACACCGTGTTCATTGTTGCAGATAAGAATAACACATGGATGTTAAAATTAGCGGCCAAAAGTATAATGAGAAATAGGATATTTGCATTGTCTTAATGTATCCACCTATGAGATACTTTTCTAAACATTGGAGGATACTAAGGGGACATGACAACAAAATGCAAGGTGAGAACCTGGATAGAATCCAGGACCAGGAAAAGGACATAAAGAGGATAACTGGAAACATTTGAGTAAGGTCTATAGATCAGTTAGTAGTATTATATCAATGTTAATTTCCTGGTTTTGATTATTATGTATCAGTTATAAGTAAGATATTAACATTTGGGGAAACTAAGAGTATATGGGAATACTTTGTACTTTTGTCAACTTCTTTCTAAGTCCAAAATTATTTCAAGACTAAAATTTAAAAATTTAAACTTAAATAAATTAAAAAGTTCTAACATTTTCTAACATTTGAATGGCCCTTTATTTAAAAAAAAATGCTAAGAAATAGGGAAGTTTTTATGATCCTCCCTTGACACAGGAAATAAATGCCCATCATTTCTGTGATTTGCCCAAGGCTACCCGTTATAAAGTCATGTGTCCTGTTAGGTCCTCACCACAGCAGCTTCATTCTCATAGCTACTTTACAAAGAAGGAGAAGGCATTATGATTCCCATTTTATAGACTTGGAAACAGAGTTCCAGCAAGAGTAAAAGATTTACTGCTAGGGAGTGGTGGAATGAGAGCTAAAGTTCAAGTCTTCTCATACTTAATCCAATTTTCCTTTCATTCATATTCCATACATATAGTTATCTCTCTCTTTTACTCAACGAATATCTATTTAGAATTTTCTAGTCAAGGCACTGCACTGAGCACTGTGCATACAAAAATGAAAATTACTTTTTGGAGGCCGCCTTCAATGAGGTGAGCTTTGAAAGAGAAATAGAAGTTAGCCAGGTAAAAAAAGCCAAGGACATCATTCTGAGCAGGGAGGGTGGTAACTTGGCCTCTAAAGATGGCAGCAAGAGTACCACAGAACTGGCCTTGAGGCCCAGCATCCTTACAGTTCCTTTTATTCACTCCTCTGTAAGCATTTAGTGCCCATCTACCAGTGAAAGGCCACTTACAGACTGCGGTTTAAAAGTAAACTTTATTTTCTTCACATTAGCTTTGCTTTGGAAATTGTTGTAGAATTTACTTGCATTCTGCTTCGCTGGAAAGCTTAAATTAGTCTTGTTGCCCATATATCTCTGTGGTCCAGCTGGCTGGCCTCAACAGTTCCTCTGTGCGGTGCCATCAGTCGGACCTTACCAAAGTTATAATGGTACTGGAGAAGGGTGGCTGGATAACTGATGTCAAGAGAAGATGTGCCTGCTTGGCACCAGGGCAGCAGAAAGCAACTGACCAGAGAACAAGTGTGGCCTCCAATCCTCTCACACTATGTTCCTGGGTTGAACATACTATCTCAGCTTAAATTCTCCGGCTGGCAACAGGAGATTCTTCAGTTCTGGTAGCTTGGCTCCAAATTGTGTGTGTGTGTATGTGTGTGTGCATGCTTTTGACTACTTTACAACCCTTAACTTGCTAACCCCCCCCTTTTTTTTAATTACAGTAATTTTCAAATTTTTATTTATTTACTTTTTGTTGTTGTTGTTTTGGCTGCACAGCATGCGAGATCTTAGTTCCCCAACCAGGGATCAAACCCATGCCTCCTGCCGTGGAAGCATGGAGTCTTAACCACTGGACCGCCAGGGAAGTCCCAACCTGCTAAACCCTTTAAGTGAAATATCTCTCTTCAATGTATCTAATCTGGCCACACATCACGCAGTTCAAATTATCTGAGTTTGCCTTTCCTTCACTAGTTTCACACATGTGCTCAGATTAGTCCAGATTAGTCCATGAGGGGGATGAATTCCACATTGTGGGAACTTAAGGCATTAAACTCTTAGATTCATTCATCACAATTCTGCAAATAACTGTAGCCAAGTTCAGGGAGAGTAAAACCCGATGATTATTCCCTGCATGGTGGATAATCTTGGATATTTAGCTTTGGAGTGCCGTTGTTTTGGTGGCATATGTAATATATGCATCTGTATTTGAGCAAAGATGTAATACTAGTACAGTAGCTACTATCGATGCACAATTAGGGCAGATGAACTCTTTGCTTGTACAAGAACACTCTTCAACCTGACCTGGAGGGGGAGAAGACAATATGCCTTTTATATGGTTTATTCAGTTGTGATCTTTTGTTCTGAGCCTGTCTTCAAACAGTGGAATGATAAACTTTTGGGATCACAGGTGTTATTAGGTTTATCCATTGCAAGGCTAGCCACTGAGTTGCAAGAGCCTTGAGACTTTAAGAATCGAGATAACAAGCTGAAAATTCACTAATGCCGATTTCAGTTTGTTAAACCATTCATTGGCCCCAGGTTGAAAATTTTATGGGCCTCTACTTTATGGCTGAGGAATTTGCCCAGATTCTCTGTTAATAAAACTAAATTCCCCATTGTATCAGTTTCCAATTGTATCATCAATTGTATTGACATAAAAACTTCAAGCCATGTCAGCCTTACGGATTTGACTGATATGGTAGGGTGGAGGAACGATGAGTAATACCTTTATTATCTGACTTATGTATGTCTTTAAATGGTATGCTATCTTTCAACCAAAATTACTTGTTTTTCATTAACTCTCCAACACTTGTATATTCTACTGATGTCCTAATTTCATGACATTAGAGTGATTTCTGTTGCATAAATGATAGCTTGCCTTGCTTATAAAATGTGCTTCGACACACTCAATGTCTTCTTCAAACCTATACTGCATTGATTACATCTGGCAGCCCTGTATGGTGAAACTTAGTTATGACCCTTCCAATTAAATGATGGTTGGAAACCCACCTCTGCGGTACAGCTCAGTGATCTACTAAATTTCTCAGTGACATTCAGAACATGAAATAATTTTGAGAGAATATATTTGCAATACAAACGGGAGCAGACGAGAAGGTTTTCAGTGTGTATTAATTTATATTTCAAGTCATTACTTGTACAGTTTACTTCCCAACCTAATTCTAACCAAAGATGAGTAACACTGCATTGGCAAAAGTATGTGCATAAGATATTTTCGTATGCTTAAGCAGAAATATCAAGTACGGTGCTTATGTATGAGTAGATTTGCAGTGAAAGATGTTCTTAAGGCAGGTTTTCTACACCTGCTCCCAGCCTTGTTCTCAGCTAATGAACCTGCATCTTATTTCGTGGAGAAAAGGGAACCCATCAAAAGACTTGCGCAACCTCCCACTACCACAGTGGCTCTGTACCTACCACCTAATAGCTCTGTACCCATATACTTTAACTTTTCTCCTGTTTCTGTAGGTGAATTGTCTGTGCTTCTAAGGCCACCCCCTCCCTGTGCACAGGTCCTCAGCCTTCTCACCTCACAATCCGGCTCCTGTAACGCCCTTCTCTCCTGAATCATCAATTCCCCCTTCTCCCCTGGAGCATTACTACCAGAAAACAAGCATCCTGTTTTTTCTCCTACCTTAAACAAACAAGCAAACAAAGAAAACTCCCTTTTTTTTTTTGGCTGTGTTGGGTCTTCGTTGCTGCACAGGCTTTCTCTAGTTGCGGAGAGCAGGGGCTACTCTACTGTGTGGTGCATGGGCTTCTCATTGCGGTGGCTTCTCTTGTTGTGGAGTAGGGACTCTAGGGCGCACGGGCTTCAGTAGTTGTGGCACGTAGGCTCAGTAGTTGTGGCTCGTGGGCTCCAGAACGCAGGCTCAGTAGTTGTGACGCACGGTCTTATTTGCTCCGCAGCATGTGGGATCTTCCCCGACCAGGGGCTCGAACCCGTGTCTCCTGCATTGGTAGGCGGATTCTTAACTGCTGCGCCACCAGGGGAGCCCAAACAAAACTCTCTCTTGACGCACCCCTTCTCCACCCAGCTGCTGCCCGATTTCTCTGTTCTTCCAAAGAGTTGTCTTTGCTCAGTTTCTGAGTCCCCTCTTCCCGTTCCTCGATAACTCACTATGATCACGTTTCACCCCCTCTCCTCTTCACCCTCTCCATTCTATCTGTGTTGGCTTCTTGCTGATCTTTGGACTAAACAGGCACACTCAGTCCTCAGGCATTTGCTTTTGCTGATCCCTGGCCTCCAACCCCAGGTATCAGTGGTTTGCTTCTTCCTTGAAGACTTTGTTCAAAAAAATCACTTGTTCAGTAAAGACTTTCTAATCATTTTATTTAAAATTGTGATAGTCCTTCACACCCCCTCACTCTCTTACCCCTTATGCTGAGTTTTTTTTTTTTCTTTCCAGGATATTAACACATTCTAAAACACTAGAAAACTTTTTATTTTCTAAATAAACTCCATTATAGGGGTTTTTGAGGATTTGAGTGTTTAACCGGCAAAGCTAATGTAGGTCCCCTCTACGACCACATTGAATGTCCCATGACAAGGAAGGGGCCCGGGTTTGGAGCCAGTGAGTGGCTATCACTGAGTGATCTGAGTTGTCACTCAGATCTCTATCACCTGAGTGGTGTTGGGCTGTCTACCCTCTTCAAGTCGCAGTTTGCTCACCTGTAAGTGGGCACAATATACTTAAATCATTCACTCAGCAAATGTTGAGGACAGTCTTAGACCAAGCAATGGGCTAAGTCCAGCCAGTCCTGAGTGAGACAGATGTAATTCATGGAGCTTGCAGTCTAGGGAGGAGATAGATATTAAACAATAGTCCTAGAAACAAATGTAAACAGTGTTCCTCTCACGCCACCAGTGCCTAGTTTTAACCTCAGTTTTACTGACAGGTATATCCTAGTTGATATCCTACTAACTTGGTTTTCACACTTGATTGTGTCCTGAAATATCTCTTAAAAATACAGGCAACGGAGGCCCGTGTCTAGAATTTCTGATTCAAGAGGTTGGTGATGTGGCCTCCAACCTGCATTTTCACCTCATCCTAGGAAATTCTGACGCAGACCACACACTGAGAAGTGCTGATTTAAAGAAATAGCTTTATCATCTTTCTTTTTAATAATAGGTAACAATAAAAACATTTTAAAGTCATGTCATTTTGAATAAATTATGCTCTCCCAGAAGCCATTTATTCCAGGACTTTTGCCTCACGTTGATGATATTAATTATCCTTAGAGGCTACACACACACTATCTAATCATACTAGAGTCTCAATCTTAAAATAACTCACCCACCTGAGGGCACCTTTTTTTGCCTAGTAGCTTTATTGCAAAAAACACAAAGAGTTTTAAAATGTCATCCATTTACATGGCTAAAAAGTACAGAATAGCAAAGAGAGCCACAACCAAAAAGAATATTGACCTCAGAGAGCCTTCCTGCCACAGACACTAAGGAAAGCTATCAACAGATGGTGCTGACTGCTGCCATGATTAAGCCTTGCAGATTCAAACGTGAACATAATTTCACTCTGTTGACATAATTATGCTAAGGCAAGTAATTTTGATCTATGACACGTGGCCATGTTCTACAATAAGGGCATAAACCCACGAAAGTATTCCTTTGTAAATAATCATAAGGTAAGTTAGATATTACTCAATTCAGATTGATTGAAGCCTGGAAAATCTGACTTGCGGGTTAAAAACAAAAGCACACCAATGATGATTTATTATTTGTCTTTTTTTTTTGGCTTCTTCTCGTGACTTGTAGGATCTCAGTTCCCCCACCAGGGATTGAACCTGGGCCACAGCAGTGAATGCCCAGAATCCTAACCACTAGGCCACCAAGGAACTCCCTATTATTTGTCTTTAAACCTACAATAATATCATAGTTAGCTGTGTCCAAGGAAGAATTTGTTTTCCTGTGTGTCTAGAAAAAGACAATTGAAATGTACCCTAGTAAATATCCCAGTATTTTGTTTCAGATGCCTTATGGTAGTTTACCTAACTGTATGTTATTTGTATCCCTCCAGAATCTACCAAACAGAATAAGTTAATATTTTTGAGATGGTTCAAGGTCATCATCATGAATATCTAACACTGGGTACTACATTAATACCCTGATCTTCATAAGAAATGTGCCTGTAGTAAGTGGTCCTAAGACTTTAAGGCCTTATTGTTATATCTGCATAGTTTAGGCCTTAATATTACTTTTATCAATATGATAAGTAAGTTTGACCATATTTTTATGTGTTTAAGAGCTGTTTAACATTCTTTTGGTAACCTGTCTATTCATATCCTTTGCCTATTTTTCTATAGGATTTTTGTTGGGTTTATTGATTTATAGAGGTCTTGTACAGAACAGGGAACTTATCCCTTAGTCCAGCGGTGCCCAACCTTTTTGGCACCAGGGACCGATTTCGTAGAAGACAGTTTTTCCACGGACATTGTGGGGGATGGTTCAGGTAGTAATGTGAGCGATGGGCAGGGCAGATGAAGCTTCAATGGCTCACGGCCACTCACCTCCTGCTGTGCGGCCTGTTTCCTAACAGGCGGTGGACTGGGGGGGGATGGGGGGGACGGGGGGGCGGGGTTCTGTAATTTAAGATTTTTCAGTTTGTCACTTGTCTTTTGACTTTTCTCATATGGCTTTTGCTGTGCAGATTTTTATCTTTATTTAGTAAAATTTATTAATCTTTTCTTTAATGGCTCCTGGGTCTTTGTCACACTTAGGCCTTCTCCATTTCAACACTGTGTGTCTAATACATGTGTGTCTAATATATATATTTATATATATGTATACAAATAATAGTACAATATAAATATATGCAACCTATACATATATAATGTATACATGTGTATATATATATACGTATATGTTTGTATGCATGAACCATATATATGCATATATATATATATTTACTTATGAATGTATGTTTTAAAATTCCCATGATTTCTCACTGGAATTTTCAAGTTTCAGTTTTCACTTTTAAAGTTTGGTCCATCTGGAACTTATCTTGATTCAAAATAATAAATTAGAATATTCATCTTCTTTATTTTTTAATACCTGGATATTCTGTTCTCCTAACACGAGTTATCACTTACTGAATAATATCTCTTACCCCACTGATTTGACATGCTAAGTTCTATCGTATACCAAATTATATTTCTCACCATCCCTATTCTAATTATTATAGCTTTTTAATACATTTTAGTATCTCATCACTGTGCTTTTTTCTCAGAGTTTTTCTTGCCGTTCCTGCTTTCTAATTTTTTCTACATAACCTTTATTTTTTAAGAATTTATTTTATTTTTGGCTGCGTTGGATCTTCGTTGCTGCGTGCGGGCTTTCTCTAGTTGTCTAAATCTTTTTTTTTTTTTTTTTTTTTTTTTGGT